>NC_056726.1:629668487-629690987 GCF_019279795.1 Protopterus annectens | reverse complement strand
ACACACACACACACACACACACACACACACACACATATGTGTGGTTCCATTTTCAAATCTCGAAATACTGAAATACCAAATTTCAGTATTTTAAGACGAGAATAACAAAAATCCACTACAATAAAAAATTAAAAAAGAATGTCACTATACTGAAAGTTCATAATACCAAATTTTCAATATGCGACATTTTGTTTTTTAATACATTCTCCACCACACAAACAAAAACACAAACACGACCTTTCCCTCTGCACTATAACAAACCAACACAAGACACACATACCAACAAAACCCAAGAAATCTATGTATAAGCAGGGGGGCAAGCGACTCTGCACCCCTTGGCAGACAGAATCCACAAGCAATCTCATCAAATTGAAGAACTTCCCTATAGGTCTATATGACCTTTACAACTCCCAACCATTCTCTTACTCACACTATAAACTAACAATCAAGATAAACCTTTACACTTCGCAAACTCAAAGTAAGATAATTCAAAAACTAAGCAAACTCTACCTACATCTACTCCGTACACTCACTAGTTGTGGCAACATATACCCCAATCCAGGACCCATCACATAAACCAACCCCAACACACACCCCAACCCAGAACCCATTACTAACTCCAATTTAAACCAACTTAGTGCCCTACACCACAGGCCTACCTCATCTCTCTTCTTAAAAATCAAGGCAAGAAGTATAATTAACAAATTTCAAGACTTTCATGCCTTACTTGCCCTATATAAACCAGAGATCACTATATTAACTGAAACATGGCTTAAACCAGAACACCACAATAATGAAATTACTGCTCCCCGGCTACAATATTATTTGAAGAGACAGATTAGAGAAAAAGAGAGGAGGTGTTGCAATCTTATTCCAAAATCACCTCACCACAGAACAACTGGACTACATTAACCAAGAAAGTCAAAGATGTAGAATTAATCCTTGCCAAATTAAAAATAATCTCCAACAAACACATAATTATCGCAGGTGGTTATATCCCACCAGGCAATAACATAAATGTAATGGAAAACCTGCTTAGGTGGATGTCTAACTCCCTTCCACAAGAAACCATACTATTAGGAGAGTTTAATACTGACTGGCTTAACTGCTCAAACCACAATCCCTCTGCCTTTATAAACCTCAAAAGGTTCACCCAAACCATTACTACCCCCACTCGAACTGAGAAAATATCCAAACGCCAGTCAGTCTTAGACTGGATCCTGGTATCTCACCCCACTCTTGTACAGCTATGTGGCTGTCTTCCAGATAGCCTAAGTGACCATCATCCAACCTACCTACTCAGGAACAAGTCCCAGATCATCAGCCAACCCATCCTCAGGGTAGTTCGCAACAAAAAGAACTTTATACCTACTGACTTCATCAAGTCACTAAAAAGCTGCAACTGGGCCCCTCTAAAACAACTATCTCTAAATGATGCCGTAGAACACTAACACAACCTTCCTAAAAATCTTAAACCTCCATGCACCTTCCCGAACCATTAGAATAAAAACTAACTACACCCCATGGCTTAGAAATGACACTAAAACTATAATGAAGGATAGGGACAAGGCCTGGATTCTATATCATGAAAACAAAACCAGTAGCTTTAGATAAAAGTATCTAGAACTTTGTAACAAAGCGAAAAAACAAATCAGACAAAACTAATAACTATAAATACATGCAAGAAAAATATGTTCACAACCCCCAAAAATTCTGGGCCACTCTAAATAGCATACTCCACCCAGGAAAATCCACTACTCCAGCTCCAATGCTACCAAATAATCTTGAAAATATTCCCACACAATTCAACAAATTCTTTACCGAAACTGTCCAAACCCTTACCAATGCCCAAAACAGTAGTTGTAGCCCCACGCCAACAAATACACCAACCCACCCCAATACTCTCAAATTCAACCTTCATTCAGTGTCCATCAAGGTAATTTACAAACTCCTTAAAAAACTTAAACCAACCACACTAGCAGCAGACAACCTACCAGCAGATTTCCTTTAAATATCTGCTGATGCCATAGCATATCCAGTTTCCATTCTCATAAATAGGCCTCTATCAGAATGTAGAGTACCCAAATCTTGGAAAACATCACATATCATTCCACTGCACAAAGGAGGTAACTCCTTAGAGCTCACCAATTATCATCCAATAGCAATCCTATCACCTTTGTCCAAAATATTAGAAAGAGTTGTTCACACTCAACTAATGCAATACCTCCAAATTAACAACCTTCTCTTCACATCACAGCATGGATTTAGACCTTCCCACAGCACCACCGCTGCACTACTATCATTCACCAACACAGTTAACCACCACAGAAACAAGGGTCTGTTCGTATCTTCTATATTCTTAGAGTTATCAAAAGCATTTGATATGGTAAATTACAGTATGCTACTTGAAACTCTAAATACCCTAAATATAAGTTTCCCCTCTATATCATTGTTCAACAGCTACTTATCAGACCGTCAACAAGCAGTCCTCTGGCATGACCAGCTGTCCTCCCTGTTACCAGTAACCATAGGAGTCCCTCAAGGGTCTATTCTTGGCCCCATGCTATTCTCTCTATTTACTAACCCAATCTGCTTATCCTCACCCTCTGCATCAATAGTACAATACGCAGATGGCACCACCCTTATTTGTGCCGCACCCACCCTAGACGAACTGCAATCCCTAACCCAAAATAACTTCACCCTAGCTGAAACTTGGTTCACAAACATCAAACTTCTTCTTAATCCCAAAAAAAACAAACTCATTTTTTTTTGACCTGGGCAAACAACCTCCCCTTAATAATAATTTTCATATCAGCTCCAAAGATAACATTCAAATCAGCCCAACCACACACACCAAGCTGCTAGGGGTAGTAATAGACAATAACCTGAGATTCAACATCCACATTGCACAAACCATCAAAAAAGTAAACAAAAAACTCGGACTCCTTTACAGGAACAATCATTTCATTACTAAATCTACCAAAGCAACCAATGCAAGGACTCATCTTCTATCTATCCTCCTATATGCCTCTCCCATCTTAACTAAACTATGACAAACCGATTTAAAAAAAAATGAAATCTTGCTATAACATGATTGCCAAGTTTGCTACTGAAGCCTCATATAGGTCCCACCACTGTCTATTCCTTAAGCAGCTCAACTGGCTGGAATTGCCTCACATCCTACTATTCAATCAACTATCTATAGCACACAAACTTTACTACTTACCTGTTAGAACCCCAGCACTTTGACAAGTAATACATCCCCTCTTACCTTCTAAAGCCTTACGCTCTAGTAATCAGCACCTCAACAAAAAAACAATGATGGGAAATCCCTTTTTGCCAGTAAAATTGCCAACTACTGGAACTCACTACCAAATGGAATAACTTCTACTACCTCCACTTCTAACTTCAAAAAACTCCTAAAAACCCACTATCTAAATAACTGACTATGTTCATGTAACTCCCCAGGATAATCCACACCAAGAAATTGTTTCAGAACTTTAGCTACTTATATAAAGTATTACATGGATTACTGTATGACCTGTTAATGTCTGCTACATTGTTTTACTGATGTATGTAAAAGCTTTTAAGACTCTCCTATATTATAATGCATTGTATAATATTGTTACTGTTGCTGTTTTGTATATTCAAATGTTTGTATTTCTTTTGGAGCTTTTCTCCCTGGGCCTCCGCTGAAAATGGACCTGTGTCCATTCTGACTTTCCCGGTAAACAAATGTAAAATAAAAATGTAAAAAAATCATTACTTTCAAAACTTACACACAGACACACACACACACACACACACACACACACACACACACACACACACACACACACACACACACACTCTCTCTCTCTCTCACCTACCAACCCCAACATACTCCTAAAACTTTCCAAAAAATTAAAAAATTAACACATTTCTACCCAAAACCTTTACACACTTCAAACCTACCTGAATCTTCACAGATCATGTTGGCCGCCATGTCTACATCCCAGAAAACACTACACCTTAAAGGGACAGCATACTGTACAGAACAGACTGCACCACGACTACTTTGAATTCAGCAACCTCAGATTCGTTATTATACAGTCTTGAATAATTGCACTTTCCTTATTCTTGTCTTGAAATACTGAAATTTAGTATTTCAAGATTTGAAAGTGAAACTATATGTATATATATATATATATATATATACATACATACATACATACACACAGACACACATATATATTTGTATGTGTATATATATATATATATATATATATATGTGTGTGTGTAGATATATATACATATATATATATATATACAATATATATATATGTACATGTATATATGTAGAAACACCAAAGCGAAGAATCCAATGAATGTAGAAAAAACCAAGCCCAAATGGAAGGAACCCAGAGTCTAATATCGCAACACAGTAATCCCAAAAATACGGCACAATATAGTGTAGTCACATAAATGCAGAAATAGAATCACAACTCTATGAGCACAGATGATAGCAACCAAGTAGCTGTAATATCAAGCCAGTCCGTTTATTGAATAAGTGAGCGCTTTCGCGGGCCGACACACCCGCTTCATCAGACAAAGTTAAATATAAAAATACATTTGTTTAAATACTCTAAATAAAACCATAGCACCCAATCATTTATGAGCTATCAAATACGTAACTTCCCATTGTCGCGTATAGACCTGTCCGGCAGGTCACATAAAAAACACATAAAAAACGTAAAACTAGCATCATTCAACTTCATAGTACATTTCAACAGTTTGAAATACATTTGGACCTATGAAAATAATCTACCACAAATAAAATTAATCTATTTCCACTTACAAACTCATAGCCATCGCTGTTATAATGAGACTGGCTAGTACCTATTTGTTGTTTTTAAAGATAGAGATCACATTCATAACGGCAATCCGTTCAAGACATGCGAAAATCCATTTAGGATGCTGCGTATATCGATTATAGTATTAGATTACCTGTTCATATACAGTCATTGAGCTCTTATCTTGTAATCCAAAATATACATGAGAGTAAAAAACTAAAAAACTAATGCCTTGCGTTCATTTCTATGCACTAAGCATTGAGCATCATATGACACCTCCCCTCTTTATTGCGCATGTCTAAACCAAGCAATGCAGGAGTGAAAGTAAACATAACGCCGTAATCCTGAACATAGCGGCTAGTGATTGCTAGCACCTACTTATTGTCTTTAAAGATAGAGAACACATTAATAACGATAGTTCACTCAAAACATGTGAAAATACATTAAAATACTTTAAAATACATTAAAATACTACATTTATCGATTATAATATTAGATTACCTGCTCATATACAATCATTGAACTCTTGTCTTGTAATCCAAAATACACATAAAAAGTAGAAAGTAAAGCCATGCGTTTATTTCTGTGCACTGAGCATTGAGAATCATAAGACACCTCCCCTCTTTATTGCGCATGTCTAAATCAAGCAATGCAGGAGGTGGAAGTAGATGTAATGCCGCAATCCTGAACATAGCGGCTAATAATAATAATACTAAAGAACTCAAAGACAGGAAATCTGATAGAAATGACTAGATATAACATGAGAACATGGCATGAATATAATCTGAGAAGGAGCTAAAAACTGCTATATGTACCTAACCTGGACTGGAGACTATTAATGGACCAAATCTGAATAGACTGGTACTGCATATATATACTACAACTGAAGTTGAGATATATGTGAGTGCACTGAAGTAAATGGAAAAGGGAGGTAGTGGACTATGAATGCATGAACAGTATCTTGCATGCATCAGAGTGTATATGTATATATATCTATATATATGCAGAGAAGGGTGGAAAATACAGGAAGGGGAGAAAAAATGTGTGATGCATGTGGGTATCTGAATGCATGGTCTGGATGTACTAGGATGCATGCAAGAAGGGAGGGGAAAGGAAACTGTGTGTGGATGATGGACATCTATATGCGTCTCTTTTTGAGGTATGGTCTAATGGAAACAGTGTCGTTCAAGCCCCTTTCCCTATGTGCACCTAATCTCAAGATCCATTGAAGTTCCATTTCCTCAGTGTGTGTAACCACATCTCCCATTCGGATAGAAGGGGAAACCACATGAAGGACCTGGAATAGAAACTTATGTTCCTGGCCTTTCTCTAGTATGTGCTTGGCAAGAGCACTGCTTTTGTCGTTTCTATTCACACAGTAGTAATGGTCTCTAATTCGCTCTCTGAGCGAGCGATTAGATTTGCCTACATAATATCTGAAACAAGTATTGCAGTGTGCCACATACACTATGTTGCGGCTCAGGCAATTCGCCTCAACCCTAATCGTCCACAACCTTCCACTATCTGGATGTTTGAAATAGTGTGATTCATCTATATAACAACATTGGGCACAACTGCCACACTTAACTGTCCTACCATTGTCACCACCTCCGCTTGGAGGGCCTGAACCCTGACATAGCAGTTGTTTCAGATTGGTCATATTTTTAAAAGTATAACTGGGGCGAGGGCCAACTATGTCCTTGATTTTTTCATCACACATCAGAATGTTCCAATTACGGGAGATCGCATCTTGCAAAATATCAGTATTGTTGCTATAGGGTATCACTAAATGTTCAGCCTTTTTGGTCGTTATGTTTTCTTTAATATTCTTAGCTGAATCAGAAAAAAAGGGTTGGGCTCTATTGCTTCTTAATTCATTCATATTAGAATATACCTCCTGTATCTCGCTATCATTATAGCCACGACCAATCAGCCCTGTTCTCAATTTCGATAACTCTTGATCACACAATGTATCATTGCTTGTTAATCTAGAGAGGCGCATAGCCTGTCCTTTAATAATATTTTTAAAAATGCTTGGTGTGTGCATACTTTTTCTATGTAAAAATGATGCTCTATAACATTCCTTTCTATGGACCGTAGTGCTTAATGCGCCATTCTCTCTGAATATTTTTACATCTAAAAAATCAATTGTTTGTCTAGAATATTTCAGAGTAAATTTGATAAAATTTGTTGCATCATCTAGTAATTGTTTAAATTCTAACAATGTTTCAATTGGACCATTCCAAAGCATAAATAAATCATCAACAAAACGTTTGAAGAACAATATATGTTTGTTACCCACAATGTGTCTAGATTCAAACTCAGCCATAACGAGATTGGCGTAGCTATTGGCACTATTGGGCTATTGGCCCCTTCCTGTATTTTCCACCCTTCTCTGCATATATATAGATATATATACATATACACTCTGATGCATGCAAGATACTGTTCATGCATTCATAGTCCACTACCTTCCTTTTCCATTTACTTCAGTGCACTCACATATATCTCAACTTCAGTTGTAGTATATATATGCAGTACCAGTCTATTCAGATTTGGTCCATTAATAGTCTCCAGTCCAGGTTAGGTACATATAGCAGTTTTTAGCTCCTTCTCAGATTATATTCATGCCATGTTCTCATGTTATATCTAGTCATTTCTATCAGATTTCCTGTCTTTGAGTTCTTTAGTATTATTATTATTAGCCGCTATGTTCAGGATTGCGGCATTACATCTACTTCCACCTCCTGCATTGCTTGATTTAGACATGCGCAATAAAGAGGGGAGGTGTCTTATGATTCTCAATGCTCAGTGCACAGAAATAAACGCATGGCTTTACTTTCTACTTTTTATGTGTATTTTGGATTACAAGACAAGAGTTCAATGATTGTATATGAGCAGGTAATCTAATATTATAATCGATAAATGTAGTATTTTAATGTATTTTCACATGTTTTGAGTGAACTATCGTTATTAATGTGTTCTCTATCTTTAAAGACAATAAGTAGGTGCTAGCAATCACTAGCCGCTATGTTCAGGATTACGGCGTTATGTTTACTTTCACTCCTGCATTGCTTGGTTTAGACATGCGCAATAAAGAGGGGAGGTGTCATATGATGCTCAATGCTTAGTGCATAGAAATGAACGCAAGGCATTAGTTTTTTAGTTTTTTACTCTCATGTATATTTTGGATTACAAGATAAGAGCTCAATGACTGTATATGAACAGGTAATCTAATACTATAATCGATATACGCAGCATCCTAAATGGATTTTCGCATGTCTTGAACGGATTGCCGTTATGAATGTGATCTCTATCTTTAAAAACAACAAATAGGTACTAGCCAGTCTCATTATAACAGCGATGGCTATGAGTTTGTAAGTGGAAATAGATTAATTTTATTTGTGGTAGATTATTTTCATAGGTCCAAATGTATTTCAAACTGTTGAAATGTACTATGAAGTTGAATGATGCTAGTTTTATGTTTCTTATGTGTTTTTATGTGATCTGCCGGACAGGTCTATACGCGACAATGGGAAGTTACGTATTTGATAGCTCATAAATGATTGGGTGCTATGGTTTTATTTAGAGTATTTAAACAAATGTATTTTTATATTTAACTTTGTCTGATGAAGCGGGTGTGTCGGCCCGCGAAAGCGCTCACTTATTTAATAAACGGACTGGCTTGATATTACAGCTACTTGGTTGCTATCATCTGTGCTCATAGAGTTGTGATTCTATTTCTGCATTTATGTGACTACACTATATTGTGCCGTATTTTTGGGATTACTGTGTTGCGATATTAGACTCTGGGTTCCTTCCATTTGGGCTTGGTTTTTTCTACATTCATTGGATTCTTCGCTTTGGTGTTTCTACATTTCTCTGCTTTGCGATATGGAAGGGGCCATTAATGAGACAGTAGAAGGAGAAATGTCTCGAGATACAGTGACTAGGAGACTACGGAACTTTATTGAGGATAACGAAAATCCGTTAATGGGACTGAGTGAGTACACTGAATCTATAAATATGCATTCTGAAACTCGAAATGAAGTGTTAATTAGAAATTTAAAGAAAGACTTTGAAAATGAACTATATCGAATTAAGAGGTTAACGGCACAAAGGTTCCATATGGAAGCAAGTCTGAGTTTGGGGGTTATCCCACGAGGACTACGCATTCTCACAATGCCAACATATGGGAACACATATCCTTTACTTTTAGCCAAATGGCAACAAATTAACCTCAAAGCCAGCAATGAATACATCAAATTGCTGATAGATTTTTTTCGTCCAATGGAAAACAGTATCAAAGACAATTTACTTGAGATTCAGAACAAACTGCTAGAACAATGTGGGGCTGATGAAAATGATATATATTTGCAAGAGACTATGGACAGAATTAGTAGATATGAGAAGAACTTGCTCAATAATAAACGTAGGAAATTGGCCAGAGACTCGTTTGATTTTGCAAATAACAATGTGTTTGTTTGGCCAAGAACTTTTGAGAATGGCCAAAATAGAGATACAGTGAATAGAGGGAATGCATCGTATCAGCGGCAAGCAACGAGACCAGGGCCTACAAATAGAATACAAGAAGAAAGTGCTGTTACAACAGTAATTACTGAGCCAAATACTACATCTTTGATAAATCTACCACAAAATCTACCAACAAGTCGTGAATTGGGTGTAACATCTGTATCTAACAACAGTAATGCTTCTACAAATGAGCCTTCATTAGCAATTACCTCTGTTACATCGCCTGAACAAGTAGGTTCAGTGTATACAACACCTAATGAAGAAGCAACCACATATTCAGCAGCTGTTGCTAATAGAACTAAACCAGAAACAAGTTCTAGTCTCACTCTATCAGGAGCTGTTCGTAGGAAGATACAATTGGATGGAGAAAATGTGACGGATTTTCCATTTCCCATAAGGACAAACAGAAAACGATCTATAGAGATAGACAACAATCGCGGAGCCAAGAGAAAAGAACCGCCATTCCAACAACAACAACAACAAAGAACATTACAGAGGTATTGGAACCCCAACACATGAATGTTTTATCCAACAGTGAAATTGCTATGTCAACATCAGATTTTATGCCCACATCTTTAGTACACAATATTTCGGGCTATGTACTTTCTCCACAAGAGAACAATATTTTAGAGCGAGGACTATCATTTATACCAAGCAGCAATATGGATATCAGTCAAGCGTTACTGTCGGTGAGGCTATTTGCCCGTAGAGTTAATTTGAAACTGATATATGGCAATGATGAATTACAACAGAGTGAACAACAATGTAAACAAATCAAAAAGAAGAGCATTTTTACACCACATCTACAATCTAATTTGGACATTTTTGTCAAAGCGATAGAAACACAGTTATATCAAGAAATGACACATTCTACAAGAAAATCGAGGAGTAACCTAAGCAAACAAGAAAATGAGGCATTAAGGAATCTACAGAAGAATAAGAATATCACGATAAAAGCAGCCGATAAAGGTGGCCCTGTTGTGGTCCTTGATACAACATATTATTCTTATAAGATGAAACAGCTTCTCACCAGTGATTCATATGAGACCATTACCTTGGATGAAATTAGTGATATACAAGTTCGGATCAATAACGCCCTCCAAGAGTGCAAAAAGATGGGACTGATTAATGAGCAGGAGTATGTGTATTTTAATGTCGAATTACCACTTATACCCACAATTAGTGGACTTCCAAAAATACACAAACATCCATTATTGCCAGAACTTAGACCAATAGTCTCAGGAGCTGGTTGGCTCACTGAGCCAATTTCAATATACCTAGATGGCCAACTGAAGAAATGTTTAGCCAACCATGAATATGTTTTACGTGACACAGAAGATTTTTTGAGAAGTCTTTATGAAAGAGTTGGTGAAACACCACTATTGGATAGTGTCATCTTTGTGACTATGGATGTTATATCACTGTTCACTTGTATACCCAACGACCAAGGTTTGGCCTTCTTGAAATCTTTTTTTCTCAGAACAACAGAACTTAATCAAACTAGGGCAGATTTCCTTTGTTTTCTGATTGAACTAGTTTTAGAAAACAATGTTTTCTTGTTTGATGATATTTGTTACAGGCAAAAGACTGGCGTAGCTATGGGCACTAGTTGTGCCAATAGCTACGCCAATCTCGTTATGGCTGAGTTTGAATCTAGATATATTGTAGGTAACAAACATATCTTGTTCTTCAAACGTTTTGTAGATGATTTATTTATGCTTTGGAATGGTCCAATTGAAACATTGTTAGAATTTAAACAAACACTAGATGATGCAACAAATTTTATCAAATTTACTCTGAAATATTCTAGACAAACAATTGATTTTCTAGATGTGAAAGTGTTCAGAGAGAATGGCTCATTAAGCACCACTGTCCATAGAAAGGAATGTTATAGAGCATCATTTCTACATAGAGAAAGTATGCACAAACCCAGTATCTTCAAAAATATTATTAAAGGACAGGCTATGCGCCTCTCTAGATTAACAAGTAATGATACATTGTGTGATCAAGAGTTATTGAAATTGAGAACAGGGCTGATTGGTCGTGGCTATAATGATAGGGAGATACAGGAGGTATACTCTAATATGAATGAATTAAGAAGGAATAGAGCACAACCCTTCTTTTCTGATTCAGCCAAGAATACTATACAAAACATAACGACCAAAAAGGCTGAACATTTAGTGATACCCTATAGCAACAACACTGATATTTTGCAAGATGCGATCTCTCGTAATTGGAATATTCTGATGTGTGATGAAAAGATCAAAGACATAGTCGGCCCCTGTCCCAGATATACTTTTAAAAACATGACCAATCTGAAACAAATGCTCTGTCAGGGTTCAGGCCCTCCAAGCGGAGGTGGTGACAATGGTAGGACAGTTAAGTGTGGCAGTTGTGCCCAATGTTGTTATATAGATGAATCACACTATTTCAAACATCCAGATAGTGGAAGGTTGTGGACGATTAGGGTTGAGGCGAATTGCCTGAGCCGCAACATAGTGTATGTGGCACACTGCAATACTTGTTTCAGATATTATGTAGGCAAATCTAATCGCTCGCTCAGAGAGCGAATTAGAGACCATTACTACTGTGTGAATAGAAACGACAAAAGCAGTGCTCTTGCCAAGCACATACTAGAGAAAGGCCAGGAACATAAGTTTCTATTCCAGGTCCTTCATGTGGTTTCCCCTTCTATCCGAATGGGAGATGTGGTTACACACACTGAGGAAATGGAACTTCAATGGATCTTGAGATTAGGTGCACATAGGGAAAGGGGCTTGAACGACACTGTTTCCATTAGACCATACCTCAAAAAGAGACGCATATAGATGTCCATCATCCACACACAGTTTCCTTTCCCCTCCCTTCTTGCATGCATCCTAGTACATCCAGACCATGCATTCAGATACCCACATGCATCACACATTTTTTCTCCCCTTCCTGTATTTTCCACCCTTCTCTGCATATATATAGATATATATACATATACACTCTGATGCATGCAAGATACTGTTCATGCATTCATAGTCCACTACCTCCCTTTTCCATTTACTTCAGTGCACTCACATATATCTCAACTTCAGTTGTAGTATATATATGCAGTACCAGTCTATTCAGATTTGGTCCATTAATAGTCTCCAGTCCAGGTTAGGTACATATAGCAGTTTTTAGCTCCTTCTCAGATTATATTCATGCCATGTTCTCATGTTATATCTAGTCATTTCTATCAGATTTCCTGTCTTTGAGTTCTTTAGTATTATTATTATTAGCCGCTATGTTCAGGATTATGCATTACATCTACTTCCACCTCCTGCATTGCTTGGTTTAGACATGCGCAATAAAGAGGGGAGGTGCCTGATGATGCTCAATGCTTAGTGCACAGAAATGAACGCATGGCATTAGTTTTTATGTATATTTTGGATTACAAGATAAGAGTTTAATGATTGTATATGAGCAGGTAATCTAATATTATAATCGATAAATGTAGTATTTTAATGTATTTTCGCATGTTTTGAGAGGACTGTCGTTATGAATGTGATCTCTATCTTTAAAGACAACAAGTAGGTGCTAGCAATTATTAGCCGCTATGTTCAGGATTGCGGCGTTATGTTTACTTCCACCTCCTGCATTGCTTGGTTTAGACATGCGCAATAAAGAGGGGAGGTGCCTTATGATGCTCAATGCTTAGTGCACAGAAATGAACGCATGGCATTAGTTTTTATGTATATTTTGGATTACAAGATAAGAGTTTAATGACTGTATATGAGCAGGTAATCTAATATTATAATCGATAAATGCAGCATCTTAAATGCATTTTCGCATGTTTTGAGCGGACTGTCGTTATGAATGTGATCTCTATCTTTAAAGACAACAAGTAGGTGCTAGCAAGTTTCATTACAACAGCGATGGTTATGAGTTTGTAAGTGGAAATAGATTAATTTTATTTGTGGTAGATTCTTTTCATAGGTCCAAATGTATTTCAAACTGTTGAAATGTACTATGAAGTTGAATGATGCTAGTTTTATGTTTCTTATGTGTTTTTATGTGATCTGCCGGACAGGTCTATACGCGACAATGGGAAGTTACGTATTTGATAGCTCATAAATGATTGGGTGCTATGGTTTTATTTAGAGTATTTAAACAAATGTATTTTTATATTTAACTTTGTCTGATGAAGCGGGTGTGTCGGCCCACGAAAGCGCTCACTTATTCAATAAACGGACTGGCTTGATATTACAGCTACTTGGTTGCTATCATCTGTGCTCATAGAGTTGTGATTCTATTTCTGCATTTATGTGACTACACTATATTGTGCCGTATTTTTGGGATTACTGTGTTGCGATATTAGACTCTGGGTTCCTTCCATTTGGGCTTGGTTTTTTGTACATGTATATATATATATGTACATGTATATATATATATATATATGTATATATATATATATATGTATATATATATATATATATATATATATATATATATATATGGGTCTACTTCTCCTCATCAAAAGTACACTTTATCGAATACCAGAAAGCTGACTCCACTTTTGCAAAAGTGTAGTTCAACGAAAACTCACTATCATGAACCAAAGTTTACTGAACAACAGTCGGCAGTTGCGGGATCCTTTGGCAGAGAGGTGCGGTGATTTTCTTTGCTATTGAACTTTGTAACAGGAGGGGAACCTATACTGCAGATGAAACTTGTTATAAATTGCTGTACAGTGAGGATAAGGAAATATACCCTTTTCCCCACTGTAGTGTGATCTCGGAGTTGGTATATATAAGTAGCAGAGGTGTGTGGGGGGGGGCGCCCTACAAAAATGTGTTTGCAGTGTTTCTGTTAGTGTTTCTGTAGTTTGGTACAGTGTGCTTCGCAATAGTGAGTTTTCATTGAACTGCACATTCGGTGAAGTGGAGTCGTCTTTCTGGTATTCAATAAAGTGTACTTTCTGTGAGGATAAGTAGACTCATATATGCGTCTACTTCTTATTATCAAATTTGCAATTCACCGAACGTGAGTTTGCCGACACCAGTTGTATGAAACTACCCTTTTCCGAAACTGCACTATTGTGAATCTCACTTAATAGACACAGTTACTGCTTAAGATATGCAATTACACTCAAATACACACATATTCTAGTATTTTTGCAGGGGGCAAGCCCCCCTGCACCCCCTGCAACTTATACATACCTGGTCTGAGATCGCACTACAGTGACAACAAGGGTAGGTTTTCTGACTGTTACTGTAGTGCGGTCTCTGTTTAAATTCCACAGTATGAATATTTCTAATCAACCTGCATATCCGACAAGCAACAGTACTGCTCTGGTGGACGGCAAGGTACACAAACACAGCCTAATTGTACATCTCACATGGTAACTGTGTCAGTTAGATTCACAATAGTGCATTTTTGGAAAAGTGTAGTTTCGTACTACTGATGTTGACTCATGCTCAGTAAATTGTAAATTCCATAAGAAGAAGTAGATCCATATATATATATATATATATATATATATATATATATATATATATATATATATATTACATGTATATGAACACAAACAACCAAAAATTTCTGGCAATGGAAAGAAAACGAGGTGCAAAGTCAGTAATTAGCGCTTTCGTTCACAATTTATTTGAGTGGAGCTTCTTCAGAAACTAACAAAGACACACTAACACGAATATTAAATACTCTGATACACCAATCATCTTACATTCATAACTAATGATGTCATTTCCTCAACCTTGCCACTTAAGTAAACACTTAATGTTAAGGTTGTCATTTAAACCTGGATCAACATCCACTCCTAGTAGCAGTTGCCAATGCAACTCCTTCACTTCAAGCAAAAGATTTACATCACTGATGAAGGTAGAGATTTTTTTTCACGTATAAAGAATTTTAATTGACCAAAATTATTACACACTAAACTGTATTTTGCCAAATATTTTTTTTAAACCTTTACTTCTATTAACATGGCAGTGTACTTTTATACAGTCAGATAAATGTCTAGACATTTTCCGAAGTAAAATGCTATACAAACATTGCATGAACCTCTGTAGACAACGTTGCTAGTTGCACAATTAAAATGCCCATTGATTTTAACATTAAAACCATTATGTACAAATTTAAATCCTTTACAAACATTAATATTTTTACAAAATTTACAATGTCCGCATCTGAATATATCATTCTTGTCACTGTTAACATTTCTAAACTGTTCTACCTCAAAAAAGGTTTAATGTGTGGGGGAAAAGTTTTTTAATGTACGTGTCTTTTTATAAGAAAAATATGGTACTGTTACTAATACATTACAAATGTCCTGGTTTCCCTGGATTATATACCATTTTGAATTGCACCCATACCATAAGAGACAGATAGGTAACAGAAATCACAGAGAAGCACCTTTACCCTCCACCTTCTTCCTTGGTATAAAACCAAATTTCTAGATGGGCTGAAACTTCACATATCTGTGTTTTATAACTTCTTTCACAATGTTAACTATCAAAGATGATGGACACTCCCCGGTATTCATGAAGCTTGCGCCAGGTGCAGGCGTAGCGTTGGTGTTCTAACACCAAAGATGGCCACCGAGCGATTCAGGTGCGAGCTGTTCCCATGTGCACTACCTGCATATGCTACGCCCGCACAACTCCTGAGCCTTGTATGCTAATTACCCCATGTGCAGCAGTATAGCATGCAAATTAAGGTATGTAGCAATTCAGAAAGTGGTGCAGGCGTAGTGTAAGCATGCAGAAATGTAAACTGTAGAAAATGATTTACATTTTTGCAAACATAAAATCAGAGCCATGACAGCCGACCAAACACATGTACTATATTGTTAATATATGCCAATAGCTAAATATATAGCCATTGGCATAAAAGAACATGTACAAAATATAAAATTAACATTTAATATATATAGTCGCACTATCGCGACGTGGAAGCGCAGGCCAGCAGTGCACAAAGGGGATCGCAAGGAATATATAAAAATATAGAATAAAACTGCAATGAAACACATATCACGATTTCCCCATAATAGTCAATGGCAGGCATTCTACACCATATTCATGGTGCAAGGGTTGCTAAGAGGCAGTGACAGTGTTATGCGCAGTAGCTAGGAATTAGTAAGCAATGCCATGCAAATGAGAGGAGTAATAGTGAATCGCAGATTCCCCGCTGGTGTAAGGATGCACCTCACAGTGTAGCGTTATAACACCAAGGTGAGCCCTTGAGATAAAGATGACATCAACAGAGGGGTGTGCCGCCATTGCAATAAACACATTGGAGCATTGCCAAACCGGTCTGCCCCTAGCAAGGCAAAGCTGCAGGATAGGGGTGTGTCGAATTGCCCATAACTACGCTTAGCTGAGAGTACACAAGGTAACCGAGTATGCATGTGAACGGAGATGAAAACGCGAGTAAACCCGGGAAACAGGTATGCGTGGTGCGCACTGCAGCTAAAACAGGAAAGATATAGGAAAGAAATAAGGAAATGCTGCAGCAGTGAAATTGGAGTACAAATGACTAATTAACACCTAGGAGCCTACAGTAGGCCATTGACAACAGCTAGCAAGGCTGCAAGCAGCTACCTGCAGAACACGGAAGGGGAGGGGAAGGGCTGCACTGCAAAGAAAACAGCAAAGTGTCAAAGCAGAACAAAGGAGATATGCAGTATATCAGCTACAAGACACATTTCACCATGACTGGGTAGGGAAAGTACAAAACAAGAAAGACGGCAGGTGGATGCATGCCTGATAATGGGAGGGGATCCAGGTCTAAAAGTGAATTAAAGGGCAACAGATTAATCAAGGCAGGCAAGTAGATCTCCACAGTAAAGGCCCCACACTTGCAGTACTCATTGTAAAACACATAATTAAAACACGCAGCAGCTGGAATAGCTCATACACACCCACTTACATCAGCAGCATCCATAGCACAATACTATAAAGTGTGAAAGCACCTCACACACATTTGTGTATTCCCATACAATCTGCATCAGTAGTGTATACAGACCGGGGAACTTTTATTATGTACATGTTAGGGGCTGCCATAGCTTTGATCCACCAGCATGTGTTGGAGACTGAAGGTGGTGTGGAGGATGATGCACATGACCACCACAGGCACCAGAGGAGGAGGAGAGTGTTCAGACCCAGGGTAACCTACCAGGGGCTACATGATCTGGAGATAGTAGAGTGTTACAGGGTGGACAGGGACACCCTACAGCAACTTGTGGAGCTTTGCCGGCCACACCTCAGAGCCAGAAAAAACAGAGGGGAGCCCATTCCAGTGGATACGAAGGTATGTGCAAGCCTGAGAATACTAGCTACAGGTACCTTGCAAAGACCAACTGGGGATATCATGGGGATCTCACAGGCATCAGCATCCAGGGTACTACACCAGTTCCTCAATGCCATGTTACCACATGCCAAAGAGCACATATACTTCCCTCGAATGCAGGAGGAGTTGGCCAGCAATATGTGCCTCTTCCCCCATGTGGCAGAATACCCGGAGGTACTGGGTGCAATAGACTGCATGCACATACACATCAAGTCATCACCCGGTGAGCAGGGTAGGCACTACATAAACCGCAAGGGATACCCCTCCATCAACTGCCAGGTCATGTGCAATGCCCAGGGCATTATCATGGATGTGTGTGCTGGCAGCCGTGGAAGCTATCACGACTCCCACATCTGGCATGCCTCACAGCTGTATCGGTTATTTGGCAGAGGGGACATCCCAAATGGCCACCTGGTGGGGGATGCTGGCTGTGCACTAGAACTGTGGATGATGACTCCCATCAGAAATGCACACACACCCATGCAGGAACACCATAATGCGGCACACGCACAAACCAGAACCATAATAGAGCGTGTGTTTGGGATGCTGAAATCACAGTTCTGTTGCTTGGACATATCTGGTGGAGCCATGCAGTACTCTCCAGGCACATGTGCCCACATCTTCATAGTGTGTGCCATGCTACACAATATGGTCCTGTGGAAACAGCTGCAGAAGGGACAGAAAGGTGAAGGCCCTCACAGCCCACCACCACTGCCAAGGGTCCCACAGGCACAGAGGTACTCAGACCACGAACACCCTGAGCCAGCCCCAGTAGGCAGACGGAGGCGTGCCCAGTATGCCCATGCCTTGGCAAAGAGGGAATGTATAGCACACACAGACAGTGTAGGCACCTCTGGACTGACACCTTTCTCCACCTGCACACACAGCAAAAATGAATGGCAAACACACAAGACTACCTGTAAATTGTCATGTATAAGCAGTCTACTGTGTGCATCCAACATAGGCAACCCTCAACTATTGCACACACAACAGCCATTGGCACAAGGCAAGTCAACACCTGAACAGTAAATTAAGCTATCAGCATATGCAGATACTATATGTATAAATTCATAGGTGGGTACTTGGCCAACTGCCAGAGGACAACCAAAATGGGCCAGCTTTTACCACCACATTGATTCATTAACTGTCCCTCTGTGGAGCAGAGCCAATGGCGGGATCCCTGGGGTGCATCTACTGTTCCCCATCCACCCTTCAAGGTTTCTCTTGCAGAGTGTTAGTGAGGGGCTCTGTATAATGTAGTTAGGGATGTTGTTCCAAAGTATGGGGACTGTCTGTGACAGGAAGCTGTCCCTCCAGCATCTTCCAGTTATTGTTCTGGCAAGGTCAGCTCACTACAGTGTGTTACTCACTGTGATATGGATTCCCATAGGTGGAGCATATCCATCAAGCCTGAGTTCGACATGGCTGTATTGACCAGCGGAGTTAATCTCTGGATAAACGAGATGCCACAGAGTAAAGCAGGAGTTTATTCAGTCCGGCTGCATAGGCCATATGTTGGAGGCCAGTATTCTCCTTGGTGAGGTACATTCGTGGACCCCCCCCAGCTGTTGGACATGTCCTCTGAGGTACATCCCACATGGGTTATTATACCCTATGATGGGACTGATGAGTAAAGGGGCACTGTAACCCCAGTAATGTCTAGATGGGAATCCTTTAGTAATCAGATGGCCTACACAGAAGGATGTCCTAACTACTGTGGAGTTATGATTGCCAAAGGGGAGATCACTATATACCTTAGTCCCCAGATACCCCATTACCTCGTCTGTATTAAAGTGGCTGCGGCTCATGTGTTAATATGTGGGTGTCAATTCCACAATGGAATGACCGTGCAGTTAGTGGCACTTGGCTGGAGGTTGTGTCATTGGTACCCTGTGACATTCTCTGTGAGGCCCCTTGAGGGATGTCCATGTCAACTGGACTATCAATCATGGCTCCCAGTTTGCAGTCATTGCCAAACATGGTCTGCCGTAGTCCACCTGTGTTTGCCTGTACATCTGAGATGTATATGCCAAACAGTAGGGCTCCCAGGGCTGAGTCCTGTGGGACACCAGTCATGACTGTTCAAGAGTTGGACCTGGAGACCGCTAGTCATACCATGTGGGTTCTGTGTGTAAGCCTGTTGGCAACCCAACCTGTGATGTATGGGTGAATGTACAGGCTGGTGTGTTTATCAATAATACCTGAGTGGGGCATGGTGTCAAAAGCCTTGGTGAGGTCCAGGTAGTATGTGTGAACCACCTCCCCCGTCACCTAACGTCTTGGTGACTGTATGTAAGACATCAAACAGGTTCAGTAGGCATGAACTGCACTCAACCAAGCTGACCTGAGTTGGATCACATGTTTGAAGGTTACCAATGTCATTGTTAATGACTGCCATGAGGATGTGAACCATACCATTGCAGATCAGGCTAGTCAGGTCTATGGCGTGGTAGTTACCATGGTCAGTTGTGATTTCACCTTGATGGAGTGGAATAACTGTTGCCACGCACCACTGTATGGGCATGTAGCCTGTAGAGAGGCTGAGGTAGGAATGCTTAATTAGGTGGGGGGCAGGCTGTCTTGTACAGTTTGCAAGATGCAGTCTGGGTCAACATCGGCTTCCATTGACGCTGTGTTCTGCTGTTAGAGAGGGCCATTTCCACCTGTGTGTCTCTGATGGTTGGGATACTGTACCATTCAGGGAGTGCTGTGGGCTCTTTAGGGGGTGAAGTATGCACTGAATGTATCTGCAAGGATGCTGGCAATATCAGTAGGGTCAGCATATTTTGTGCTATATTTCACTGGCACAGTGCAAATGTGTGTGTCACCACGTAGATCCTTGACATAGCCAACAAAGGCTTTGTGGTTATCTTTCGAATCCTTGCGTATTCTCCTGCTGATGTCAGCCTTGGATGATGTCATGAGGGACCTACGTATCATACTAATAGTGGTCACGGATGTCTGCCCTTCGTGGAATTTGCTGTTTGTCTGGATCACTGTCCTACTTCTGTAGTATAGCCTGTTTATTGCAGAGATACACCAGACTGGTGTCCTTGTCTAGGAGGAATGAGTCTTGGTTTACCAGTGATGGCACGATCCATACATCCGTGTAGGTGCTTATAGACTGCATTTGTAAATTTGTCTGTCTCTTGAGCAGTGTTTCCTCTTAGCGTGGGGGCTGTGAAACCCCCCACCCCTGTCACTAGTAGTGTACATTTAGCTGTAGGAAAGGTATACACTGTGGTATCTGTGGGTGGGGCAGATGCTAGGGTGTGGAAACAGTGAATAGTTCATGGTCAGATCTAACCAGTGACCGGTTAACCTCCGCTGTGGTGCACCTGTTGCCCATGTTGGTGATGACCACATCTAGTAGTTTCCACCCCACGTTAGGGAGGTTACCACCTGATACAGGGCATATGAGGTTATACATTCCAGGAAGCGCTGGTCCTGGAAGTGAGTACCGGAGTAAGTTTCTCAGTTAATGGTATGGTAGTTTACACTGACCAATGCCAGGTTGTGCGTTAGTAATGTCGTGTTCTCCACTGTCTCCAGGTAGGTGGAGTGGAGGTCCTGGGTCATGGAGGGTGATCCATAGCAGGCCACATTCCACATTGCAGTTGTGGCTGATGTTAGCTGCACATGAATGATCACAGAGGTATCATGCTGACCCACTAACCTGGAGGTGTAAGTATCCCTCATGAATATGGATACAGCCCCTCCATGACTGTCGGTCCATGTTCTGGGGCTGAAATGTGTGGTATGGTTTGTAGTCTGGTAATGCTGATGTGCTCTCTGGAGCCTTAAGACAGATTTCAGTTAATGCACAGATGTTGATGTTGTCCATCCTGAGGAGTGCTGTGAGTGCATGCATGTTGTGATCACAACCCCTGGTGTTGACTAGCATAATCCTCATTGAATCTGCTATTGTGCTGTTCACGGAGCTGGTATTCACCTTCAGACTCTCCTAAATAAGGCACCATGGGGGCGCCAATAGCTTTGGCCAGTATTCCAAAGCGTAAGGCTGACACATAGGCTGGTATGGTATCATTGCATGCATGTTCCCCATCTGTGCTTGTTTTTCATCTCCCCTGTAGGTAACCTACTGGTAAGCAATAGAAAGCCTTAAACTTATACAAGTCTTCTAGCTTCCAAGATAGGCTTTTGGAGTGACTAAGTATCAGTGTTCTGCATGTTCTTGCTGTACTCAGCTGTTTCCTTACTACATAGTGAGTTCCCACTGTATATTGTGATCTGAAGGTCTGTTTATTCACATATTATGGCTGTGATGGCCTGCATGTTACAGGTTCAAAGATAGCCCACTACCTATCTGCCCAAGGTCAATAAGAAGCATCGCAACAGTGTGTTGGCCTTCCCCGCACCACTGATGAAGTAATCGAGCCTCTGTCAAGCATAGCCAATGAACCAATTCCAGGCAGAGTTGCTGAAAGCTGTTGAAGACTGGGATTGTGGAGGGTGATAGGGGCACTTAGTGATCTAAAGAGGGCATTTTAATGTGGCATTTCAACACCATATAATTCCTCCAACAAGTCTTGCAGCTGTCAAACTGGACAGGCTCCCCCACCCCCTGGCTGTATGGTTCTGGGACACATGATCCCAGGGGTGTATAGTCTGTTACCCATTCACACAACAAGGTTTCCCTTGAAGTGTGTCAGTGAGGGGCTATGCCTAATGTAGTTAGGAATGTAATGTATTGTCTCACAGTACATTTGTTATATGTTGTTATTTCAAGAGTACGTGAAGCTCAGTGAGTTTGGTGGCTCCCAACCTTTGCTTAGCCTAG
>NC_056726.1:629604382-629667987 GCF_019279795.1 Protopterus annectens | reverse complement strand
AGCATTAAAACATGAAAAACACAGTACAATATCTAGGAACATCATGTTGGTGTTTGCCCGTGACAGTCACTGTGAGTGGTATCTGGATCAGGTGTTTGGCAAACGGCATCACTGATGATATCTGGATGTTCCTCAAACAACATACACAGTGGGAAATAGCCTAAAGACAGGAGAGTGATGTGCCAGACATGACTACAGCATGTAAGTGTACTATGCTTCATTGAGACAACTGCCTTTTTAACAAGTTGTGTGTGATAATGGCTATTCTGCATGTTTTATAACTGACAGGACAGTGCTCTGTTTGTGAGGGACCCCTATCTGTAGGGCCATCTGTGGACTGGTCAGTGTGCGGAACCATTTGTTTCCTGTGTTACTCAGTGAACACACATCTGTGAACAGCAGGAGCATAGTGTGAGGATTGCAGCCAGTACATGGTGATAGTGATGAGTTACTGCCATCGCATCCCTGACTGGACATATGTCACATGAAACAGTGGTATGACAGACATTGTCTGGTGTTTTCAGTGACATGCCAGTAATGGACCACTGTTCATAGCTGCTGTCACAAGTCTTCTACACGTTGTACAGATGTCATGCAGTATATATGCATGTATTGTGCTCTCTCTGCAACTGTATACCATCTGTTGTGTTGGGTTGATGGTCATATCTATGCATGCTGTTGTAAGTAATCCTGAATGCTGTTGACTATTACTAAGCCGTATCTGTGTTTAAACTGCAACACCATAGGCTGTATGGGTTTGGAGGTCCCGGCAGAACCTCCTGTCCCACTTCAGCTGGCCATGGCACCGGGCACCAGCACATCTGAGGCCCAGCCTTGGACCTCCACCTCTTTTGGCTCTGCACCACCTTCTGGTGGTACTGCCACTGAGGATAGGGCTTGTCCCCCCTGGGAGCAGGTCCAGACAGAGACATGTCCGTTGTCGTACAGTCCTGGACGTGGTTCATAGGGGGCTCAATAAGGGATTTCGAGGCCAAGTACACCAGCTCAAGGGCAGAGTGTCACATTTACAGGGTGAGGCTGCCCCTCCAAGACAGCCTCCAGCACTGCCACCTTTGCAGCTGTTTTGGTGTAGTGGTGGCTGCCTTTAGCTGGGGAAATCTGTCCCACTGTTTCCATCTGGGGGCTCATGGGCTTGTGAATGCTGGACACCCCTCCCCATCCAAGGTGTATCCCCCCACGTGTCATATACCGACCCTGTATGCTGTCTTTTCTGTCGTCCTACCCTACCTGTCCTCCACGAGCATACCTACTCTCCTTCCCCCACATCCCACTCTCACCCTATGGAAACAGAAGGTCAGTCAGTTCCTAGAACAACATTTGCCCCATACATAGCTGTCCATTTCACATATGTGTCCACTGGACACATGTAACCCTTTTAATATGCGTCACAACATACTCCAGTTGTCCTCACCCCTGTCTCTCAGGCACACGATCCTAGTATGCACATGACTTCTAAATGTTCCAGGTACACGTGATGCGGACGACCCTATTGTACACACAACACTACCAGTCCCTCTATGGTTACCCCATGTACCTGGCAGACAGGTTCAGTGCAAACGTCTCCACCCCCTCCCCCCCAAAAGAGCAAGTATCTATCCCGGCAGAGTGCAGCCTCCCTAACATCTCTGATGCTCAGGTGAAGGCCCCCCTCTCCAAAGCAAAAAAAACACTGCTTCCATGGGACCAGGTGGTGTCCCGGGTTGCGTCCTACATGAACTCCAAGAAAAACTAATCCCTCAAGTAAAACTGCTGTACAATATCAGCCTCACTACAGGATACGTGCCCAAAGAATGGCATACAGCAACAGTGGTCCCACTCCACAAAGGTGGCGCCTCTACGGACCCTGGAAACTATTGCCCCATAAGCATGACTAGCCTAGTCTGCAAGGCTATGGATAGGATCATCATGGAACTCATAAACAAAGACATTGGGGACCTACAGACACTAGATCCTACCCAATTTGGCTTTGTCAAGGGCAGATCCTGCCTTTTGAACCTGGTCGACTTCTTCGAAACAGTCACCAAGGCCATAGATGAAGGGAAGGTAGTCCACACAGCCTATCTGGACCTCGCAAAAGCATTTAACACAATACCTCACTCGGGCATCATAGATAAGCTATCCAGCCTAAATATAAACCCCTATGTCACAAGATGGGTCGCAAACTGGCTCAAAGACAGAACCCACAGAGTCAGAGTTGCTGGAGGCATGTCAGACTCGAAACCAGTCAAAAATGGCGTCCCACAAGGTTCTGTCCTGGGACATCTCTTGTTCGGTATTTACTTTTCTGAGGTACAGGCCAACATGGGAGGACTATGGCTCACCAAGTTCGCAGATGACTGCAAACTGGGCGCCATAATCGACTCTCCAGCTGACACAAACATCCTTCAAAAAGGTCTTGCAGAGACGGATAACTGGTGCCAGAGCCATGGTCTAAAGCTAAATGCCAAAAAGTGTATGGTCATACCCTTTGGCAAAAATAATGTGCCCGCAAATTACCACATAGGTGGTAACCCATTAAGTACAGAGAAAGTAATTAGGGATCTGGGGACCCAAGTTGATAGCAATCTCTCCTTTGACAACCACATTGCCAAAGTGGTTAGAAAGACCTTCTACATAGTCCACCTCATCATGAAAGGATTCACATCTAGATCAAGAGAGGTAATCGTGCCCCTTTATTCATCCCTCATCAGGCCCATCATAGAATACAATGCCCCCTTTCGGATGTACCTTACCCGACACCTGCAGCAATTAGAAAGACCCCAAAAGTACCTCACCAGGGGATCAAGGGACTCAAACAGATGCCATATGCTGCTCGGTTAAAAAAAACTTCAGCTCTACTCAGTTGCATACCGCCTACTTCGAGGCGATCTATGCCTGACATATAAAGCTATGTCCAACCCAGAATTAATGGACATGCTCCACCTCAGTAAATCTAAATCCCATAGAGCCACACATTTGAGGGACTTGAACCTCAGCAGAGAAATAAATAGAACATGCTGGAGGGACAGATTCATAACCCAGAGGCTCCCTTCGCTCTGGAATAGAATTCCAATTCATGTTAGGAAGAGCACCTCACTGACTCTCTTCAAGAAGAATCTTGATGAGTGGATGGGGGATCATATGTTTGTCCCAGGAATTACTTCTGTGTCACTATTAGACAGAGGCACAGTAAACTAAACTTTAAAAAGGGCACAGTATACTCAAATCAAGGGGTGGCATAAGCCAAACACAATCGGGCTAGGCTTATAAATGCCCCAGGGCAGATAGCCTAATATGAACCTATGAATCTGTGAACCAATGAACCTTTATCACACAGCACCTTGCAAGAGTACCATTCTCACATAATGATTGGACAGGAACTTTTGTGTTAATGTAAATAACATTCACAGAGTGATGTTTATGGCCAATGTACAAATGTTTGCGTGTATGACTGACACATGTCTGTCTGAGGGAGTCTTGATATTACATAGGACGACACCACTACATAATACAGGCATTGCTGGGGTTTCCCTTTTCATTCCTTTGTAATGCTTTGTTGTCACCTGGGATGTTCCTGATATATCTATATACATGTATGTATCTATATGCCAGACATAAACACTCACACATACATCTACATGATGGAATACATTTCCTATACTGCTGAATGACTGCGCTGGATTATGTGTTTGTGATAAGGTCCGATGTCTGTATATCTGCCATGGCTTAATGATAAATCACAATAGCTGTGTGTGCAGGGTCCTGGTTTCGAGCCTTGCAGAGGGCATTTATTTTGTTGCTGGCCAGAACAAGACCATTGGATACAGTGTAATTAAGGCACATTAAAGCAGTTGTGAGTGGGTGTGCATGGATTTTCACGGTGCTAAGCAATGCTAACCTCTGGTTACAGTTTCTTACACTCAGTTAGCCTCTACATTGCTTTACCAGTGTAATACTCGCATACTGGCGGCCAAACAGGCTTACACCCGCTTGCTCCCGCACTTGCAACTGCACTGGATTTGGTGTTTGCATCTGACACTCATGCCCCTGTGTGGGAGTGAGGACTACGATATTACCTTGTGATGCCTGTTACATCGGATTACATGCCTACAGTATCGGGAATGGCTGCCCATTAGGCAACAGCATGCCATTCAACTGTACGGAATCCGTGGCCTGTCCAGAGTTTGATTCATATCATTGGTGTGTTCCTCTTACAATTTGCACCTGTCTGGCTAATACATGGGAACTGACACTCTAAAATACAAACAAGTAATTGGGTTTTGGAACCCACATCCTTCAGCCGAGTCATGCTACTGCATACCTAATATTCTATCATCTTTCTAAGGTTCTCAGTGGAATATGTACTTTCTGTCCCTATCAGACCTCTCATATGACTGGGGAAATATACAAACTAAATCAGGGACATGGCATAACAACATCAGGGACACATTTAAATTATTGGTGCTATTAACCTGACACATTGAGAGACTCACTGCATATGAATACATACACATTTTATGAGGTAAATGATGTTTATAACTCTTAATTGTTATCATTATTCATTATGTGTAATTAACCACCTTTCCTCCATATGTCACTAGTTTTAGGAGGGATTATGTGGGGCAGAGTTAGAAACCGAGTCGAAATCCGGGACGTCCCAGGAAATTGGGGACAGTTCAGAGGTATGGTTCCTATTTGTTCCCCCAATGGTTTATGTCCTGTCCAGTGGATGTTCTCTTAGGGGTTGATAGGTATGGGCGTCAGCTATGCCCATTTTGGAATATTACTTACATCCCCAGGGCGGTCCTAATGCAACTTTGCCAGCCAACACCTGCATACCTAGCCCCATAATTGCATACCCATAGTTCCCCCACCTGCCACTCCTCTACAGCACTCGTCCTTACTGTAGGTGCAGGTGGGGTATAAACACACCACTACACACTGCCCACTCTCCCTGTGTCATAGGGTTACCACCTGTCCCACTTTGCGAGGGACAGTTCCTCTTTGGGAAGTTGTGTCCTGGCAAAAAATATTAAAAATGACAAATGCCCTGAGATTGTAGGACATAATTATGTCCCATGTTTTATGTAATAGTTGCATAAAATAGTTATTTCTGTATCTAAAATACCAAAATGTTACAAGAAACAGAATAAGCAACTAAACTGCTACAAGAATAAGCTTTTATTTAGGCAAAAAAGTTAAGTTCTATCCTTTGTACTGACTGTGGGTATGTGTCAGCCTGTAAAATCTGATGTGTGTCCCGAAAATGTCCCACTTTGGCCATTTGAAAAGGTGGCAACCCTACTGTGTCGGGACACATTTCGTACGTTGTGTCGACCCATGGGTTATCAGGCTTGCACAACCTACTGGTCTGTGTACATCTACAGGCTGGTTTGATAAGTCATTACCGGGACTGCCTTCGATAATTAATATTTGGTGTCCCACAAGGGACATCGATGTCTATGTTTCAGGATTAGACCTGGCAAGTCTCTCCCACTGATAGTATCCTGCTAGTGGTCTGGGAAGCAGTGGTGTGTTTACCTTTATTGTGTGTTTGTATGTCTCACCGGCCTAGCTGGGGGGTGGGGGGTCGATGCTACGTGTTACACGTTTGTTTATTGAAACCCTCACCCCCATATGTACGGCCTGTGAACATATGTTACTTGTAACTGCTGTATCATATCCTAGCTATATACATGTGTATATTTACAGTCACATATATATATATATATATATATATATATATATATATATATATATATATATATATATATAAATTTACATTACTATATACAGATTTTATTTATTTTTATTTATTTTACATTTGTTTACAGGGATAGTCCGACTGGACACAGGTCCATTTTCAGCGGAGGCCCGGGGAGAAAAGCTCCAAGTATCATTTACAAAACAAGTAAAGCAAAAAAGCTCCAGGTATAATTTCCAAAATAGTTCAAGGAAGAAGTACAATGCAGGGTCTATGTTACACATAACAGTTTCATTTATACAACAGTCTTATGAAAATATCAAGTAAGTATAAAGTCATGACACAAAGGAACAGGTAAAGGCAATATTTTTTGTTCAGACAGTAATTACAGTTGTCCATGTAAGTAAGATACAGCTAGCATAGGGATTGTTGTTGCTTTAAAAAGATTGGGAATGTTAACTAATACAATGAAGTTTATTGAGATTTAAAGGTTTATTCTTTTAGAGGATGGTAGTTGCTAGTTTTGACAGTGACGTTAGCAGATTATTAGTGTGGCTTACCCAGGGGAGTAGCATGAGCAGAGCCAATTGTTAGTTCAGTGGTTTTTAAGGTTGTGTTTGAATATTTTAGTCGAGGTAGTAGAAGTTATGTGGCCTGGTAGAGCATTCCAAGTTTGGGCAATTGTACATACCTGCTTCATTTTTGTGTCTCATAACCTTTATTAGGTTCTGGTTACTGGATCTTAGCTCTCTGGAGCTGGTATATGGCTGAATTAGATGTTGGAGTGCTGGGGTTAAATCTGGGTGGTAAAAGAGTTTCTGTGCTGTTGAGATTTGATTGA
This sequence comes from Protopterus annectens, assembly GCF_019279795.1. NCBI lineage: Eukaryota > Metazoa > Chordata > Ceratodontiformes > Protopteridae > Protopterus > Protopterus annectens. The sequence continues at coordinate 629,661,442 of NC_056726.1, read as the reverse complement.
ATAGTAGTGCATGTGGCAGTTCAAGCCATTTGAGTTGCTTTAGGGATAAACAGTGATGGGACCTATGTGTGGATTCTGTGGCAAACTTGGCAATCTTGTTATAACATGATTCCATTGCATTTAGTTCATTTTGGTTCAGGTTGGTTAGTATGGGGGAGGTATAGAGCAGTATAGACAGGAGGTGGGTTCTAGTGATAGTAGCTTTGGTTTGTTTAGTCATTAATTGTTTGTTTCTATAGAGAAGTCCTAGTTTTTTGTTGACTTTCTTGATAGTCTGGGCTATATGGATGTTGAAGTTTAGCTGATTGTCAATTTCAACACCTAGTAGTTTTGTGTGTGATGTAGGTTTTATTTGGATATCACCTTTGGCTATTAAGTTAAAGTTCTCATTTAAAGGATGGGGTCTGCCAGGTTTAAAGTGGATCAGTTTTGTTTTGTTTGGATTGAGTATAAGTTTGATGTTGACCAACCAGGTTTCAGCTTGGGAGAAGTTAGTTTGGGTAAGGGAGTGTAGTTCGTTTATCATGGGGGCGGCACATATAATTGTGGTATTATCAGCATACTGCACTACTGAGGCTTTGGCTAGGGTTGAGGAGATGTCGTTGGTGAAGTGGGAGAACAACAGTGGGCCTAAGATGGATCCCTGGGGAACTCCTATAGAGACTGGCAGTAAGGAGGATAGTTTATCTTGCCATAGAACTGCTTGTTGCCTACCTGATAAATAGTTGGTGAACCATTGTATAGTAGATGGGCATATGTTTAGTTTTGACATGGTTTGAAGAAGCATGTTGTGATTCACCATGTCAAAAGCCTTAGACAAGTCTGAGAAAATGGGGAACTCCTACAGAGACTGGCAGTAAGGAGGATAGTTTATCTTGCCATAGAACTGCTTGTTGCCTACCTGATAAGTAGTTGGTGAACCATTGTATAGTAGATGGGCATATGTTTAGTTTTGACTTGGTTTGAAGAAGCATGTTGGGATTCACCATGTCAAAAGCCTTAGACAAGTCTGAGAAAATGGAGGATACAAATAGACCTTTGTTCTTGTATTGGTTGATTATGTTGGTGTAAGAGAGAAGTGCGGTGGTAGTGCTATGTGATGGTCTAAATCCATGTTGTGTATTGGAGAGGAGATTATGTTGTAGAAGGAACTGTATAAGTTGAGTGTGAACAACCCTTTCCAGTATTTTGGATAAAGGGGATAGGATTGAATTGGGCGGTAGTTGGTCAGTTCTAGAGAGGTCCCTCCTTTGTGAAGTGGAATGATGTGTGCAATTTTCCACAAGGTGGGTACTTTGTGTTCAGATAATGATCTATTGATGAGGATAGAGATAGGATAGGATATAGCTTCTGCTGCTATCTGGAGGAAATCAGCAGGCAGCTTGGCTGTAGCTAGGGTGGTTGGTTTTAGTTTCTTAAGTAATTTTGATATTGTCTTGGTAGGGACTGGCTGCAGGGAGAAGGTGATAGGGGTGCTTTGATTATTCTGCTGTGTTGGAGTGGTAATTTGTGTTGGTGTGTTTATGTTTATTTGGGCATTGGAGAATTTTAGTACTGTTTCTGTGAAGAAATTGTTAAATTGGGTGGGGATATTGGCTTCATTATTTGGTAGTACAGGGGTAGAGGTGGAGGCTTTTCCTGGGTAGAGTATTCCTGTTATGGTAGTCCAGACTTTTTGGGATTTGTGGCACATTTTACTTGAAGTTTTCTATAGTAGTTGGTCTTGTCAGCTTTAATTTGTCCTTTGGCTTTTTTTCTAAGTTCCAAATAATTTTGTCTTAGGGTAGGGGTTTTGTTTTTTTGATATAGTGTCCAACTTTTATCCCTGTCTTTCATGGTAGTTTTAGTATCCTTTGTGAGCCATGGAGCATAGTTGTTTTTTTATCCTGATGGTTCTGGAGGGTGCATGGAATTTCAAGATATCTAGGAAAGTGGAATTAAAGTATTGTACAGCCTCATCTAGTGGTAGGTGTTTAAGGGGAGTCCAATTGCAAGATTGTAGTGATTTGTTAAAATCAGCTGCTATGAAGTTTCTTTTGTTACGTATGACCCTAAGTCTGGGCTGATTGATGTGTTGGTTGGATCTGTTCCTAATTAAATAGGTTGGTTGGTGGTCACTTAGACTGTCTGGGAGAGTCCCTGACTGTTGTACATGAGTGGCGTGGGATGAAAGTATCATATCTGTATATGTATGCATACATATATATTTCTATTTTGCTGTCTATTGATATATATATATATATATATATATATATATATATATATATATATATATATAATCACAACATATGGGTCTATGGGTGTCTGCATATGTATATATTTATATGTGAGTATGTATCTGTATTCTGTCTCTGTATGTATACATTTGTACTACGGAGAGAGAGAGGCTTATCTCTATGTCGCTATGGGTAGATATACACACACATACCTCTACATATATACGTCTACATCTGGTTATTCCGTTCCTTGCCATATAGATTACACTTTGCTGCAATGGGACTCGAAGTGGGTGTGGCTGCTCGTTGGGCAACGCCTCTGCCCAATGAACACATTCGCTTATATCCCTAGGGCTGTCCATATAGGCCCACATCAGCCAACACCTGCACACCTAGACCCATAAGTAGCTACCCATAGTTCCCCCACCCACGCCTCCTCAACAGCACACATCCTTTCTCTGGGTCCTGGTCTGTTCTGGACACACCACTACACGCTGCCCACTCTCCCCTTCACGGGACCCATTTCATACAACTGTCGTGGCCCATGGGTCATCAGGGTTTCCCACCCTTGTATTCTGAGTATGTATACACCGTGGCCAGAATGGCCATTCTATCACCTTCTTTTGGTCTTGGCAATTTTTGGGGTGTCCCTCAAGGGACATTCCAGTCTGTGTTCCAAGAGTTGAATTCACGGGTGCACTGTGTACCCCCCCCCCAGGTTGTATCCTGCCTGTGGTCTGGGGAGCAGTGGACTCTTTACATTGTTTGTGTGTATGTTTCCCGTGTCCGGCTGTGGGGGGTGGAAGGGCATGCTACGTGTTTCATGTTTCTTGCTTGGGCTCCTCACTTCCATTGGCATAACCTGTGAACATATGTCATTCTTGTGTGCTGTTTCCTATCATAGCTGTATATCTGTGTTTATCTACGCGCACACACACACACACACACACACATATATATATATATATATATATATATATATATGTGTGAGTGTGTGTGTGTGTGTGTGTGTGTGTGTGTGTTTGTGTGTGTGTCTGTAAAGCAATACATACCCCGCGCAAATGCACTTACACATGCGTACTGGTGTTTATATATGCTTGACCTGCTTACTAGTGCCTTATTCATTATGACACTGACACTTCACTCCAGTTATCTTTTAATTGATATTTTACAGGTTATACAGTGGACAGATGTCGCAATATGTTCATGTATGAATTACCGATGGTAATTTGTATGTAATACAGTGGGATTCGGTACAGGAATGTCTGTTCGTTAGGGGGTTGCTCTAACCAATGCACTATTGCTGTGCTGCTTCATTTGCATATATACCCATATACCCATGGCTCCTGGTTCCCCAAACACACACCCCAACGCCTCCCTAACACTGCTGTCATCCATTTTCCAGTCGGATTCGTGGTGTATCCACACCACTACACATTGGCCATCCCCTACTACTATAGACCCATCCCATCAGTTGACTCACTCTATGTATCCTCAGAACTCCCAAACGTTTAGTCTACAAACATTAGTGACGTGAGTGACCAAAAGAATTATATTTGCAATTTTAGGGTTGTCCCACATGGGACACGCATGTGCTTATGCCACGATTAGACTCTATACTTCATTACATCCTTACTCCCGTTAACATGACACTACAATTAATTAATATGTATGACTATGTGGTAATGCACACGTTACACATGAGTGCCTAATTATGTATGTGTTCAGTGTATTTCTTTTACAAATAGACCGGTTTATTAATTGGCATTGCCATAGCAGGCAGATCACAGGAAATATTCCATGTGTGGGGAAGTCCTCACATTTGATTATTGTCAGCACAGCACTGACTTTGGACATTGTACACACTTCTGCATTTTAGCAGTTTCGCCCCGTCTCTCTTCTGCACAGCCTATTATTCTGTTTGCTGTCTTGGTTTGTAAGTGCACATTCATGTTATTTATGTCTGCAAATGGAATGCATGTGTTACAGAGAATGTACTTCTACATATTGATGTCTGTATGTGTGTAGCATATATACCTATAACGAACTCGCTGACCTCCACGGGGTGGTCCAGTTAGAACCGGGCCTTCCAACCCTGGCACGCCTGGCTCCATAATTTCATACCGATAGTTCCTCCACTCCACCTGTGTATAAAATACACGCATACCTTCCATTGTCCACTTGTTATTGCAGCCATGACACACCTCCAAACATTGCCCTCTCCAGAGCATTAGGGGCCCTACACGTATGTTGTCCCACCCCGTGTATTCTCAGGCTGTCCCACCATTTAGTCCTTGAACATACCTGCCTTTGCTTGTGTAATGGTCAGAAGGCCAAATGATCTATCTAATTTTTGGGTAGTCCCACCAGGGACTACCCTCTGTGTGTAAAGTAGACTTAGCAAATCAACAATGTTACTCCCACTGGTAATATCCTGCCTGTGGTGTGAGTAGCAGTGCTTTGGTCAGCTGGATATGACATACACTGACAGCGCTATATAATACTGGGGTTGCTGTTGATTCCCTTTACATTCCTTTTGTATGCTTTATTGTTACGTCATTCTTTCTTCATAGATATATATATATATATATATATATATATATATATATATATATATATATATATATATATATCAGTATATACTTATATGCATTTCCTATGCTGGGCACTGCTTAGACCCACGCATGTGCACTCAGACTTGCTTACTGGTACTTATATGTGTTTACTGCTGCTTATTTGTGCTTACACCTGCTTACTAGTACCTTTTTCATTATGACAGTGCCACTTTGCTTCAATAATATTTAAGTTAAATATCTCATGCAATACTCTTATGTCGGTTTTATGGCAAAATGACATTCATTCCACATGGAAAATGATATGTGCTATTGTTGGGCTTGAACCGTGAGTGCCTGTTTGTTAGGCGGATGCTCTAAACACTGCACTATTGACACTTATGTTGACTCCGCATGTTTTTCTCTATTTGAATGAATATGATGTGTAAGCTACGCTCGGCGGAGGGAAACAACACGCAGACATGCTGCACTTTGCTTACACCTTCGATATTGCAGCATTCGAATGTATAATAGGGACACAGGGACAGGGAATCTAATTGTGAAAGTTCTAGGGACAGGTCTCAACATTCCACTACGTGCTTGTGTGTTTACTACTTCGAGTGTATTTCACTGTTCGTGGACACTCTTGTATGCTTAGCATACATTTCGGTATTCACGAACACTGAATTTCTGACTTACTATTAGGGGCGGGCTCTACTAGTAGGCATAGTAAGTTTTGCAAGTGTCGGGGCATGATTACGCCTCTGTTGAGCACTTGCATACACCCCCTGCACTCGCACACGTTTCCTGTGCACGCCGCGGTTGTGGCGGCACGCCCTCATACATATTCATATGGTGCTGCTGCGCCATCTGTAGTGAGCATGCTCGGCGCAAGACTAAAACAGTCCTTGCGCCGAGCTTCTTGAATCCTGGGGTATGACTTCACATTGTGATTGCTTAGATATTGCACTTCATCAGTTGTAGTGTGATATATTATGATGTTCATATCGCACATGTATGGAGTTGTGAGACACTTCTGACTATTGCACATTCAGGAAGTAATAGCATAAGAAATCAGGCTAACTGTACCAGTTATTGAAGCAATTTGCCAGAATGATCACTATAGATGATACATCAGAACAAGTGGAATATTGATTTGATTATTTGCTATCATGCCTGCCGTTCAAGTTCAGCAGCCTCATGGAGAGAGGGAAGAAGCTCCTGATCAATCTTTGTGTTTTGCAGTGTAAGCTGTGATACCGCCTGCCCGAAGAAAGCCTGCCATGGGCAGGGTGAGTGGAATCATTGATTATCTTCCTACCCCTTCCCATACACCGAGCCTCATGCAGATCATCCATGAATGGGAGCTAGGATCCAATGACTTTTTCCGCTGTCCTCACTACCATCAGAAGAGCCCTGTGGTCAGTTGCTTTGCAGTTACCATACCAAACTATGATGTTATTTGAGAGGATGGTCTCGATGGTCTCCCTGTAGAAGGTTTTGAAGATGGACTGAGACAGGTTTTCCTTCCTCAGTTTCCGTAGGAAGTGCAGATGTTGTGCCTTCTTCACTGTGTGGCTAATAGGAGTCGACCAGGATAGGTATCTGAGATCTGCATTTCCAGGAACTTAGTGTTTTTGACTCTTTCCACTGCCACCCCTTTAATTTTCAGAGGTTGATGCATCTCCCGAGTTCTCCTGAAGTCCACTATTAATTCTTTGGTCTTGCTTACATTTAAGGCCAGATTGTTGCTGTCGCACCAGCCTATCAGATGCTCCACTTCATCCCTGTAGGTTGTTTCCTCACCATTTCTGAGAAGATCGATGACAGTGATATCATCCACGAACTTGATGATTTTGTTGGATTCATGCTTAGCCTTACAGTCATGCATCAGCAAGGTGAACAGCAGAGGACTCAGGATGCAGCCCTGAGGGACACCTGTGCTCACTGTAATACTGATTGAACTGTTACTTCTCACACATACTTTTTGTGGTCTGTTGATGAGAAAGTCCAGTATCCCGTTACATAGGGGGGTGTTGATGCCCAGTTGGATCAGCTTCAATATCAGATTCTGGGGGGTGACAGTGTTAAAGGCAGAATTAAAGTCGATGCCCAGCATTCTGACATATGACACAGCAATTCTTGTTCTCTACATGTGCCAAGGATTCATGAAGTGTTATGGCTATTGCATCAGCCATGCAGTGGTTAGATCTATAGCTGTAATGTATCCAGTGTAGCAGGTAGGCTTGAAGAGATATGGTTCTTGATCAACCGCTCAAAACACATTACTGTTGATGTAAAAGCAATTGGCCAGTAATCGTTTAGGCTTGTCGGTTTGGATTTCTTGGGTAAGGAAATGATTGTTCTATTTTTGAAGTAACTGGATACAATGGCAAGTGGCAGTGATGTATCGAATATATCTGTTAGTACAGTGGGCAGTTTGGTAGCACAGTGTCTTAGAACCCCTCCCATAATATTATCAGGATCAGCTTCTTTTCTTGGGTTTACTCGCCTCAGGGTCTTCAGAATATCAGATGTTCTTAGACATAGCACCTGTTCATCCTGTTCGACAGGGAGCTTATTTGGCACAGTGTTATTGAACATATCACATCTGATGAAGTAGGTGTTTAATTCTGTGTTGTCATCACATGGGGAAGATGCAGGCCTGTAGTCAGTTATGGCTTGTATGCCTTGCCAGAGATGTCTGGAGTCATTTTGGTCAGAGAAGAGTCCCTGAATTTTACGTCCGTAGGTTCTCTTAGCCTCTTTTATACCTCTACTTAGATTTGCTCTGGCCTGTCTTAGGGCATCATTGTCTTTTGATTTAAATGCAGCATTTTGTGCCTTTAGGAGCTCATATACTTCAGATAGCCAGGGTTTCTGATTAGGACGCATGGTGATGTATTTGATGACTTTTATGTCATCAACACATTTTAAAATATTAACAGATTCCTCTGGGTTACGGATGGTGCAGTGGTGCAGCAGTTTGCATTGTTGCCTCACAGAAAGAGGTTCTCAGTTTTGATTCCCGGCTGGGGTACCTTCTGTGCTGAGTCTGCATGTCCTGCCTGCATTCGTGTAGGTTTCCTCTTTGCGCTCTGATTTCCTGCCATATTTCAAACACATTCATCTGGAGCATTTTTCCCCGGGCCTCTGCTGAAAATTGGCTCGTTCCAAGTTGGAGTTTGCTGGTAAACAAATGTTGAATAAAATAAATAAAATTCTGTATACTTATCCAGGTCAATATGGTGGTTCTTTACAACTGCCTGTCTAAACACAGACCAGTTTGTACATTCGAAGCAGTCCTTTAATGCCAAGACTGCTCCCTCAGGCCATGTCCTTACGGTTGGTTGTAGGTTTGCCCCTTTTCAGGAGTAGTATGTATTCAGGAAGCAGCATGATGGCTAGGTGGTCTGAATTGCCCAGATGTGGATAATGTACTGCTTTGTAGGCCAGTTTCATGTTTATGTACACCTTATCCAGAGCGTTCTCCTCTCTTGTTGCAAAGTTCGCATATTGATGGTAATGAGGTAATATGGATTTCAAGTCAGCTTGATAGAAGTCACCTGTAATTATATGGGCAAGCTCAGGGTTCTTATTCTGGAGGTCATTTATTGACAGATACAGATTGTTCAATGCCAGGCTGGTATTAGTACTACGGGGGAGGTAAACAGCTGTTATGCTCACTCCATTGAATTCCCTAGGCAACTATAAGGGTCTGCATTTTTGCATCATGAATTCAATGTTCTTTGAGCAGCGAAAGGTGATTATTTCACAGTTTGTACACCAGCTGTTGTTGCTATACTCATAAATCCCCCCTCCATAAGATTTATCACAGAGAGACTGATTTCTTTCAGCACGAAATAATGACATCCCCTCTGCATATATTGTACTATCATTTATACTGGAGCTTAGCCAAATTTCAGTGAACACAAGTAAACAACTGTTTCTTACCTTAGATTGTGTGGAAAGATGCACCGTTAAGTACTCCATCTTGTTCTCCAGGACTGTCTGGATTTCTTTTCAGTCTGGCCTTAATTCCTGCTCTAGAGCCTCTCTTTCTTGATCTTTCACATCTTTTTATTTTAATATGCTTCCCATTTCCAGTTGTCAACTGGTTAGACAGGTTTGACATGTTTCTGCAGTTTTTACAATGTTCCTGTAAGATTCCAAGCTGCTGGAGTTCCTTGAGTGTGTTTGAGTTTACAGGCTTCTCTGCTAGCAGTTCATCAAGCATGCAGCACAGCGAGATATTAGATTGGATATCCTGAAGATTCTCAGCATTGTAATTAGTCATACCTTCATTTCTTGCCCTTAAATCTGTTTTTTTTTTCTGTTGTTTCTGACGAAAAACAAGACAAATAGTGCACTTTTCTGTAGGGATCTGAAGCAGCCCCTGCCACACAGGGCGCCACCATTTTTTTAATACTACTTTGTAATAATAATAAATTTATAATAATAATAATATTAATACATTTCCTGTTAGTTGTCACAACTGGCAAGGTATTGGCTCACAATTTACTAGTCAGTCACATGTAGGATGACTGTGTGTGCTATAAAATTCTTGTGTTGGAAACCTGTCTTCCATGTAGTTGTTACATCTTCTGTTGTGAATCCTGCTTTGTAATTTTCCACAAGGAAAAGGAAAAAATGACACTTAAATTTACCAAGTCCTTCATGGCAAAAGTTGCCACAGAATCAAATCTGAACCTGACAATAACCTGATTGTCCTTTTTTTCTGAATAGTCTAACAATGGTGAATACCTCCTTCACTTTATCAATATCAATAAACAGCTGAGGTTTTATGTGGAGAGAACTGAATCTTTCCTCAGAGATAATCAGTTGTTTAATACTTTGCTAAATGAAGCTGAGGTAAGAGAGTGCCAAGTGGTTAGTTAATTGCATTGAATTCTGGTGCACCATGAAGGGTCACTGATCTCTCAAGCACAAACCACTTGCCTGTGTGCTGTTCAAACTTGCAGTCTCTCTGCCTGTCCCATACATGCCAAATGTTTCAGATTTTTCGTAAATATTTTTGTTGATACTTGCTGCATCTCATCTTCCCTCTTTTCTCATCCCCTTTGTGAGGCATTATAAGCTGGGAGCTATTTTGAAGTCCAGGTCTTCTTTCAGTGCTAGTGCAGTTTGTGGTACACTCCCTTGATGGCAGCTAACCAGAGGATAAGCTGAGGACTCTGTCCCAAAAGTTAACGAAGATGGACCTCCTTCCATCAGCATGGTCCCATATAGATCCACGTCAGTTCAGCTAGACTATAAAATGGTGTTGCAAGTATTTTTAGTGTTTAACAGATGTGATCTCATGTGCCTCTCCTGCTATCACATGAACCCTGAGAGCAGATTCTCTGCTCACATCCTTGTAGATGATGCTATGAGTCTCATTTCCATCAAGACTGCTCATTAACCAGTTATTGAGGTCAATATGGTCAACCTCAGTGGCTTCAGTGTCAGCCTTGTTATTGGTGTTGATATTTTTGATCTTAGCTCCTTCTATACCAGTGCATTTATCAATGTCAGAGGTCAGTCTGCTAGGACTTTCCTTGGCACAGTCCTTGCCTGAACCAGTTATTCCATTCCTGAAGTCAAACTTCCAAACATTAGCATCAATGATACTGATACTGAATGGATTGCCAGTAATCATCTTTGTGGGTCAATGCCAGGCATTGGTCTCTTGGCAGGAGGTTAACCTTCTCAGCTTCATTCTCTGGCAAGGCATTGAACCAGCATTGACCCCTCGGGATTTGTGAACTTTCTTGGGTTTAAGACCATTGCCACTCTTGGCTCTGATGATGCAAGCTTCTTTGCATGAGCTGCCCTCTGGTATGATTCAGGCTGTGGTGTAGGGGCCTCCTTCATCCACACCACTAGTTTTCAGAGCAAGAGAGTGTAGTTCTTAGCAGGATGTATTATTGTTGTCCATTTCTGTCTCTTCCCCTGTCCTTAGCCTTCTTCCTTCCTAGATTCTCCGTTAAAGTGAAGTGCAAGAGAAAGTACTTAGACGCCTATGATAAGTCATCTACTCTAAGCATGTATGATGTTCAGGAAGCAGATTCTGCCCCCTCCCCTCACCTGACAACCCCAGGTTTGGGAAGATATTAATGCTTATCTTGGCAAAAGCAAAAGGAAAAATAACTCCAGGACACCACATTCAAGTCAGAACACATCCTTGCTGAGGCCTTCCAGTCTCTCTGGTCTGGAGTGCTTTTGCCAGTTAATGAGATAGCTCAAACAGTCACAAAAATACACAGAAGAACCCTGATGTGGTGGCATCTCTTCCAGAAAGGCCAGACAGAATCCATCAACCTCCAATAGACTGTCCTAGATGATCGTAGAACGCATTGGTGAATTCCATAATTGTCTCACCTTCTCTTAAAAAGACACGTGTCTCAGGCTCAAGCTGTCCATCTCCCAAATATAAAGTCATGTATAATGGACAGAATAAAAAAGCATGTGCTTTCATCCTCCACTTTCTCTTTGAAGGTGATACACTACATGGTGCAGATGTTTGGGCTCCAGAGGAAACTAAATGACTGAAATGTTCGTACTTTGAAAGGGTTACCAGACTGTGACCTCAAAATCAAATTGTAGTCCTGGGAACTTAGGGAAGGTCTCAAGGAGTAAGCTACTGCATCCCAATGAAGGAATATGGTAAAACCTCATTGTTCCTCAGAAAACCATTAGTTCTGTTAATAACCATGTCCTGTGCCTTACTGACATCACTGTGGATAGCTCAGCCAGTGTGGCAGGTATGGGACTGACTGTCCATTGTAATGCCCTGGCTATGTCCTACAGGATTCTGTGAAAACACTAAAACTGACTTTATGAATGCCCTGTTTGGCAGAACTGTGTTTTTCAATCCTGCAGCCAAAGCTGAATTAGATGCTCAAGAGTTTGGGCAATACAATCTCAGATGCTGGAGCTAAATTCCAGGCCCCTGCAAATCCATATTCTGGGAATCAGTAGCGCTCATTTCAGCTTTGGTTTAGTGTACCCAGTGAACCAATATTAGAGATTCTGGCAGAGATCATAAATGTGGCAACTCTTAGAATATCTGACTTCTGAGAAGAGAAGGTTTTCAGCAGACCTACCAGTAGAAACATGGAGACTTTCCCTGACTGCTTCCATCCAGAAGCTGTGTGTGTGTGTGTGTGTGGGGGGGGGTAATCTGTCCCACCTCCAAGTCCATATGTCAGGCCGTCATGCACAATAGCTTTGTTTGGAATATAATATCCTGAGGCTATTCCATTCATGCCCTCATCCAAACTGCTGTCTCCTCCCCTCCCAGATGTTCTACCCAATCAATGAACTATGGCCAAGAAAGAAGGTCAGATCCCTCTCCTGAAAATGGACATCCAAGAGGTCATACCAGACTAGAAAGGGGTAGGCTTTTCTTTTGGGCACCGAAATGACCTAAATCAACACATCATCAGAGATCCCTTAGGAGTGGTTTTGGTGCAGTCCATCTTTCCTTATTGGTGCAAAAGAATCTGTACAAAGGAGATTGCATATGCTCTTCTAGCTTCCAGGATGCATATCTGCATATCACAATTTCCAAAGCATCACAAGATATTAGAAAATGTTGGGACAAGAGACTGAAAAGACAATTTATAAAGGCACAATAGGAGGATATATGTATGTCTCTCAAGTTTGCAACAAAGTCCGGAAAGTGTAGGATTTTGCTTGAAAGTGTTTGCATAGATATTTTTATATCCAGAGCAGTCTTCAGGGAATTTTTCCTTAAGTAGTTAGTGAATGATGGAGGTGTGATAGGAGAGAGAGATGGAAATGGGAACTTTTTTTGTGGAAGTGAAATGAGGTAGCAGATTTTCAAAATTCCCTGCAGGTATGGGACTATACTCGACTCATGAATACTGGTCTCAATCATTTAAACAGAAATGTTGGGGCAGCAAATGGTTATAAATTAAGAAATGATTCTCATGAGTTGGTTCGCAGGATCTGAATTGCCTAGACACAGTACATCCTTACTATGTTTAATGCTGTTGGCTGCCAGAAGGCAGTTACTGATAATGGAAATCAAATTGTAAACCAACTGTAACTGAAGAACGGAATGTTGTAAAGAAGATAAGAGCTGGACGTGGCATCTTTGGAAAAGTAATGAGCACATTAAGTAGAAATAAATGGAGTTTATGGGAGGAATGCATGCAGAATAATGTTCAGGAGGAGGAGTGAGGTTTAATTGAGAGGAGGAACTGAGCAAATTATGTAATTCTGGAGTAAATGGTAAGTGTTAGAAAGAAGGAAGACATGTATGTAATATATAATGCATAAACATGTTTTCTGCTTTTTATTAAAGTATGTGTGCCGGTGTCTTAAGTGATAATTTAACAGGGTGTTCAAAATGATTTCAAGAAGTTTCCTTTGCTCCTGGATAGGGGCTAATTATTTCCAGTTCTAGACTCTAGTATGTGGTTCCTCCATAGCCCCTAGGGTGTTCACCATGCACATGCCAGTAGTGGCAGTAACTATCAGGCTTTAGAGCTCTAGGGTCATCCCCCAACTGGATTAATGGCTTCTAGCAGCTCCAGATATGGACAGTTTGTGATAATAAATTCACTGCTCTTGTTATTTCAACCCTTGTGCATAATGGTAAACCTTACTGAAATTTATTTTGGGACCTTATTTATGTATTTATTCATTTGTTCAATTGTTAGCAGACATCTAAGGTTCAGACAGCCATATAAGTGACTGTAATTGATGGTTGTATGTATCTGTGTGTATATTGTGTATATCTGTGTGATTACACACAGCAAAGCATTTATGTTATGATAAGCAGAAACAGTACAGATATGAGAAAATGTAATATGTTTTATGCAGAATAAAATAAAATAAATAAAATAGCTTATAGGTAATATTTTGGAATTGTGACAAAGCCATTTTGGAATTTTGCTCCAGTTGTATCTTGCATTATATTTTTTATGGATAAGGGTGAAATCAGTTTAAGAATGTCTCAGATAGGCAACAAAATTTTGGCTGTCTGGCTTTGTTACAAATTCTTAGAGCTTGGTTTCAGTCCTGGGCTAAGATGTTGCCTGTGTTTTTATTTATCCACAATGTAAATGTGTGTTTATTGAAAGTCTCACTATGCAAATTTTGAGTGCTGTGATTTTGAAGCCTCTGTTATGATGTCTGATGCCCTCCTTCTATGATTTTGAAAGCTAATAGAGGTTTTGAGGTATGGTCAGTAACACAGACCCAATTCCATCATGGAGGGGACATTTGCTGCAATGTATTTGCATCTCTGGCCAATTACAAATGTAGAAACTTCTTTTCATTTGTTCTTCCCTGAGACATGTTTTCCAGAGATGCAGTCATTCAGAAGTGCCCACTGACTTTCCTTTACACCTTTTCCCATTTCCCTTTATGTCTTAATTATTGGAGAAGGCCAAGTTTGCAAGACCAAAATAATCCTCTCAGCCAAATAAGAATCATCCTCCTCTGGCTTCATCTCTTGGATAAGCCTCTCTGTCTGGAGCCTTACAATACCTGCTGTATAATCTTTTTGGGAAGCCTCAAAATCTTCATTCTCCCAGGTTAATCACTTTGTTTCTCCATCCAGTTCCTTTGACGGTCAGGGCTCCTTTATAGTCCAAGAGAGTGGTCCATGTTTTTATCACTGTCTGCAAATGTGGTAATAGAAAGAGGTATTATGGCAAATGGACTTGTTTTACTTATGGGTCACTGCCAGTGGTCTAGTTCCTTTTGTGACTCTGTACTTAGTATATTTAAGTATTTATCACACATTTTTAATTAAGGCTTAGTTCTTCTTCTGTTAAGTTTCACATGCCAACTATATAAAGACTCCACCAGACAGCTAATTTTGTCTGTTTAGCTTTTCTGAAAGTGTGCAAAACTTGTCAGTAGAACACTTTCTTGCTTTGCCCTCATTTGAAGCCTCTTTCTCCCATGGGATATGTATTTAACACTGAAGAAGCACACTTTACTACTCCTTAATCCCATATCTTCCACTGACTTAAATGTCTGCCACGAAGATCTCTTCATAGTACTAGTAGTTACGTCAGCTAGGAGAAGTCCTGACATCCAGGCTTTGGCTGCCATTCCTATATAACTCATTTTGTGTCACTAAAGAGGAATCCTTTCTTTTCCCCAAACTTGTCCAGAGAAGCTAATAGTAATCAGTGTAATGTACATCCAGTATTTCCCCTTATTATACTAACGAAGACAAGTGCATACTTCATAGCATGGATAGTATAATTCATGGGCAACTTGGATTTTAGTTGGCTAGAATGAAATTCACAAGGAATGATTCACAACATTTTAAATCAATTTCCTCAATAAAATGGATTCCAAGGCAACCCTTTCTCCTTGGCTTTCACATTGCAAAAAAATGTTATTATTAGAAATATTGCAAACCTTTTATCAGCTACTGCAAGTGCCCATTTCACTAGAGTAGTTATGACTCCACAAGGCTTCTTCAAGGCAGTTGTGTGGCTGCCACATGAGCATTGAGGAACATATTCACAAGGACCTAAAATTTGGGGGTCTATATTAGAACACCAAACTTTCAAAATTTCGAGTGTTTTAATATCGACCTGTTTTCAGCGAATACTGAAAATATCGAAGAAACAGAAAACCGAATTTTTTCCTAGGGAAAGAATTTGTCCGTTTCTGTTGCTTCGGTATTTTCAGCGCTGTGGTGGAAAGTTATGGGTCGGGTTCACATAAGTGTGCGATTGTATGGACGTGAGGGTTAGGGCGGGTTAGGTGAGCTAGGGCTAGGGTACGGGTCAGGTAAGTGTGCGATTGTGTGGACATGAGGGTTAGGGCGGGGTAGGTGAGTTAGGGTTAGGGCGCGGGTGAGGTGACTGTGTGATAGTGACGGACCTTAGGGTTAGGGTTTGGGTTAAGGTAAGTGGATAGTTAGTGGTGTATGTATAGTTTAGTGTAGGGTTTGGTGTAAGAATTTAGGTGTATGTGTGTGGATTGCTGTTTGTTTGGTGTGCTTGTGTTGTGTGTATGTGTTTTGGAACAGCAATTTTTTTCCCTAGGAAAAAATTCGCTGTTCTGTATGTTCAATGTTTTAAATTTTCGATTAATAGGGTTCGATATTAGAACACTCGAAATTTTGAAAGTTTGGTGTTCTAATATAGAGCCAAATTTGGATATTATTATGAGATCTGCCCTGGAGGATTGCTTGTATTGGAAGTGCAAACCCTTATTGGGAGTGAAAATGAAACTCTTAATGACAGATAAGAACATTAACTAATTACTTACTTACTATAACAGTCGCTGTTTGTTAACAGTTTCATGTCTGACAACATCCCTACCCACCTTCCCCACCTAAGGACTGGAAGGCACTTTCTTAGTCAGGAAGTTTAAGAGTACGGAGAGCTGTGTTCACTTTAGTGCCCTGCTTTATGTATGTTGTCATGGATCTGGTTAGGGGCCTGACCTTCCCAGCTTTATATCCATTCAAACCAATTATTAGCAATAACAATATGCCAATAAGGAGTTCTATGATATCAATTTCTCACTTCCCTCGTTTGAGATCCATTTGGTAGATGATTTTTTTTCAGGAACTGTACTCCATCAGTTGGAAATCAATGTGTTTTATCTCCTCTAAAAAGTCTCTGTTGCTAACATTAACATTATCTCAATAACTTTAAAATCTTTGTTTAGACATTGGCAGTTCAATGGTAAAAAGTAGTAAAAAGAAAGTCTACTTTGAAAGAGAAATTGCTATCTCTCAAACCAATTACTTTTAAATTTAGACTGAGGGTAGGTTTAACATGTAAAAGCAAAACAGTTCACTCAGCTTTCTGGCATGATCAAGATTTTTTAATGAAAAATGTGTGGTTAGATTTATTGATAAATGCTCAGCTTTTCATCAATTTTAATACATTTTTATACAAAATGTATGGCTTACTTTAATGCCTATTTAAGACTTACCCAAAAAGCATCTTTCTACCCAACTTTCCTTCCTACCTATTCACTATGGAATAAGTAAGTGTGAACATTTTGCAAATATTTTGGCATTTTCACCAACTGAAGAAACTGGTTTTAAATTAATGAAAAACGTTGCTGCTTCAGTATTACTTGACATGATTTGTCCTGGCAGCAGTTCATTGTAAATTCTGGGTTGCACCTTACAAGTAAAGATAATACATTATTATGTGTACCACTATCAGCAGAGCATTTTAAACAGTGAGTTGAACTTTACAAGTAAATGTAATGTATTATATTTACTCGTAATGTAAATGCAAGTAAATATAATGCATTATTGTACGTACCACTGTCAGTTTTCACAAAGTTTATATTAACAACTGAATGGACTAATCTGTAGGAGATTTCCTCTTACTCTTATTTTCAGAGGCAACATGGGATATATGCAAGTTACCCTTTAAGGATATCAGGTGTTTCAGCTAAATGGCAATTCTGAATGTCCATGACTTTTTTACTTTTAAGTCTATTTATGGACAATTTCAGCCAATAAAGCCAAACCCTCTAGCTGTGGACATGCATGTTTCTCTGCCTTAATACTGTTTTACATACCTTTTTAATGTTTTTGACCTGCATATCTTGGCCAATGCTACTTTCCAGGTCTAGGTCATTACTGAAAAGTGTAGAAGAGTGGACAACAGCAGTTTCTATATTAACATGTATTTAAATGCATGCAGGCTGTATCTAAATTCAGGAAACAATTTCACTGACTGGAGGTTACATCAAATTATCATATTTCTCTGTTAAGTTGGACCAGGATGTTGGTGTTATTTTTAATTACGCACATGAAAAATGTGTAACTTTCTATCTTAAACACTGCATATTGTTCAGTTTGGTGTTTTTTTTAATTCTCAGTTAACTAATATATGTTTTCAGTGTATGCATTGCTGTTTTTTTTATTATTTTGTGTTACACGTTGAAAAACATTTAATAAAAAAAACTAAAAAGTTATCACACAATACATTATTTCAGTTGCTTAACTATTACAGTGAGCAACTGACTGTACTGATGGTCAAACATAATTTTATATGCATTCTATTCTGCCTCTATATCAGTAACAGAGAGAATAAATCTTTATTTTATATTTTAAGTAATTTTTGTTACACTAATGTGCCTGCTTTTTAAATGCAGTTATTTCTGTTCTTATAACCACAGGCACAACCTGTTTACCTGGATGCAAATCTTATAATAAACATGCAGATAGCGTATTAATAATTATACATAGGTTCATAGGTTCATAGGTTCATACTAGGCTATCTGCCCTTGGGCATTTATAAGCCTAGCCCGATTGTGTTTGGCTTACGCCACCCCTTGATTTGAGTATACTGTGCCCTTTTTAAAGTTTAGTTTACTGTGCCTCTGTCTAATAGGGACACAGAAGTAATCTCCGGGACAAACCTACGATCCCCCATCCACTCATCAAGATTCTTCTTGAAGAGAGTCAATGAGGTGCTCTGCCTAACATGAATTGGAATTCTATTCCAGAGCAAAGGGAGCCTCTGGGATATGAATCTGTCCTTCCAGCATGTTCTATTTATTTCTGTGCTGAGGTTGCGCTACATATTAAACTATACTCAGATTGTTCAACCTGCATATAGAAAACTGCATAAGAAAAACTCATCAAAAACTAGGGATGCTTTGCTGAGCCATAAACTTTCTCGCTGAAGCTACTAAAACTACACTTTCCATAGGTTCATAGGTTCATACTAGGCTATCTGCCCTAGGGCATTTATAAGCCTAGCCAGAGTGTGTTTGGCTTTCGCCACCCATTTTAAATTAATTTTGCTATGCCCTTTTTCGAGGTTAGTATACTGTGCTTCTGTCTAACAGTGACACAGAAGTGATACCCGGGGTAAACCTATGATCTCCCATCCACTCATCAAGATTCCTCTTGAAGAGAGTCAATGAGGGACTCTGCCTAACCTGGACTGGGATTTTATTCCAGAGTGAAGGGAGCCTCTGGGTTATGAATCTGTCCCTCCAGCATGTCCTATTTATTTCAGTGCTGAGGTTCAAGTCTCTTAAGCGCGTAGATCGATAGGATTTGGATTTTCTGAGGTGCAGCATGTCCATTAATTCCAGGTTGGACATGGCTTTATACGTCAGGCACAGATCGCCTCTGAGCAGGCGGTATGCCACTGAGTAGAGCTGGAGTTTCTTTAACCGGGCAGCATATGGCATCTGTTTGAGCCCTTTGATCCTCTTGGTGAGGTACTTTTGGGGTCTTTCCAGTTGCTGCAGGTGTCTGGTAAGGTACATCCCAAAAGGGGCATTGTACTCAATTATGGGCCTGATGAGGGATGAGTAAAGAGGCACGATGACCTCCCCTGATCTAGATGTGAATCCCTTTATGATTAGGTGGGCTATATAAAATGTTTTTCTAACCACTTTGGCCACGTGGTTGTCAAATGAGAGATTGTTATCAACTTGGGTCCCCAGGTCCCTAATTACTTCTTCTGTACTTAATGGATTACCACCTATGTGGTAATTTGTGGGCACTTTGTTTTTGCCAAAGGGGATGACTATACACTTTTTGGCATTTAGCTTGAGGCCATGGCTCTGGCACGAGTTGTCTGTTTCTATGAGGCCCTTTTGGAGGATGCTTGTGTCGGCTGGAGAGTCAATTATGGCGCCCAGTTTGCAGTCATCTGCGAACTTGGTCAGCCACAGTCCTTCCATGTTGGCCTGTACCTCCGAGAAATATATACCGAACAAGAGAGGTCCCAGGACTGAGCCTTGTGGGACGCCACTTGTAACTGGTTTGGAGTCTGACATGGCTCCAGCAATTCTAACCATGTGGGTTCTGTCCTTGAGCCAGTTTGCAACTCATCTAGTAACATAGGGGTTTATATTTAAGCTGGTGAGCTTATCTATAATGCCCAAGTGGGGTATTGTATCGAAGGCTTTTGCGAGGTCCAGGTAGGCTGTGTGGACCACCTTCCCCTCGTCAATGGCCTTGGTGACTGTTTCAAAGAAATCAACCAGGTTTAAGAGGCAGGATCTGCCCTTAACAAAGCCGAACTGGGTAGGATCTAGTGTCTGTAGGTCCCCAATGTCTTTAGTTATGAGGTCCATGATGATGATCCTTTCCATAGCTTTGCAGACCAAGCTAGTCAGGCTTATGGGGCGATAGTTTCCAGGATCAGTTGAGGCACCACCTTTGTGGAGAGGGACCACTGTTGCTGTACACCACTCTTTGGGTACATATCCTGTAGTAAGGCTGAGACTGAACAGTAGTTTTATGTTTGGGTTTGGCTCTTCTTGGAGTTCATGTAGGATGCAGCTCGGGACACCGTCTGGTCCCATTGATGCTGTGTTTTTTGCTTTGGAGAGGGCAGCTCTTACCTGAGCATCTGAGATGTCAGGGGGGCAGCACTCTGCTGGGATAGATATTTGCCCTTTTGGTGGGGGGGGGAGAAGTTTGCGCTGAACCTGTCAGCTAGGATGTTGGCAATGTCTGTGGGTTCAGTGTATTTTTTGTCATTTTGGACTAATTCTGAGCATATCTGGGAATTCCCACCCAGGTTCTTAACATAACTAAAGAAAGCCTTGTGATTATCCTTAGTGTCCTGTGCAATTTTTCTCTCGAAGCTGGCCTTAGACGATTTTATGAGTGCCCGTAGTTTTTGCTAATACTGATCAGAGATGCCTTCCCTTTTTGGGATTTTGCTCTATCATGTAGTAGCTTCCTCCTTCTGTTGTATAGTTTGTTTATGGCTGGGGTCCACCAGACAGGACGTCTGCCTTTGGAGGATTGGGTCTTGGTTTTATTTGGGATTGCATGATCCATGCATTCCTGAAGGTGTTCATAGAATGCGTTTATAAAGGATTCTGCATTCTGGGCCATATTTTCCACAGGCCCGGGGGCTTTGAAGGATTCCACCTCGGTTTTGAGGAGTGTGAAATTTGCTTTAGAGAAGATTTTCACTGTGGTTTTCAGGGCAGGGGGTGGAGTCAGGATGTGAATATCCAGTGAGATTAGTTTATGGTCTGATCTTACCAGTGAGGGATACACTTCTGGTCTGGAGCATAGAGTCCCCATGTTGGTGATGATCAGGTCCAGTATGTTTTCCCCTCTTGTGGGAGTGGTAACAAGTTGTTCCATAGCATTTGAGTTTATAAATTCTAGGAACCTTTGGGCTAGGGTGTTGGAGCTAGAGTAATGCTCCCAGTCTATGTTTGGGTAGTTGAAGTCACCCAATATAATGGTGTTTGGAGAGACCTTCATATTTTCCAATGTTCTCAGGAAGGCCAAGTGGGGTTCCTAGGTTTGGGAGGGTGGTCTGTAGTAGGCTATAAACTGGAAGGCAGTTTTACCCACTGTTAGTTGCACATGGATAGTCTCTGATGCTTCGTGCTGTGCCACCAACCTGGAAGTGTGGGTATCTTTGACGAATATTGATACTCCCCCTCCTTTTGTGGTTCGGTCCAAGTTTTGGGGCCGAAAAGCATGGTATGAGGTATAACCTGGTAGTGCTGGCATGCTCTCGGGAGCCTTGAACCAGGTTTCTGTTACTGCATAGATATCGATGTTCTCCATGCTAAGGAGAGCTTCGAGTGCATGCATCTTGAGGTTTAGACTTCTGGCATTGAGTAGCATTACTCTTAGTTTCTTATCCCTTGTGAAACCTATGGTGGTGGGTTTGTCTTTTGAGCCTTGCCTAAAAAAGGCACTATGGGGGTAGCAAGAGCCTTTGCCAATATCCGAAAGCCCAGGGGTGACAGATGCAAGCTGTCCCTAGCGAAGCATCGTGGCTTGTCGAGCATGTCATCCCAGGCTGATAGGCATTGGATCCCCTTTGAATGACACCAATACTTAAGCCAATTGTTGAAATTGATCATCTTGTCTTCATATTGTGGCATCATTCTTGGTGAGGGTAAGATGCTACTCAAGGTCAGGGTCATACCGGCCTGGGCCACATGCTCAGAGAGCTCCTCTATGTCTTTTTTCATGTAGTCCAGGGAGGTACATCTCAGGTCATTCACACCAGCATGGACAATGACTGAGTCATATTTGTACTTGCCTTGGAGTGACCTGAGTGCTTGTGTTATGTGGCGGATCCTAGCGCCCGACAGGCAGCTCACCGTGACCTTCTCCTTGTTTAGCCTGGTGAGCGGAATGTCAGTGTGCCTGACGATAGAGTCACCTATTACAAGTTTATCAGGTGTGTTGTTTAGCCTTGAGGGCTGTGACTGTTCGGCACACTGGCTTTGTGAGCTATGTGTTGCACGTGTTTTGTTTTGGGGTAGCGGTTGCTTGGGTGTCTGCTTTGGAGATCTCTGCTCCTTAGGCAGATTTTTCTTTAGAGCCTCCGAGTATGTTTTGTGTGTTTATGTGTTTGGTTTGCTGTCATGGTAGGTCTATGTGAGACTGGAATTGTAGTGAGTGTGGTTTCCTTCTCCTCCTGACTGGTTTCGCCAGTACTGAGTTAAGAGAGCTTAGCCTCCAGTATGGCTATATGGTTGCATCTCTCACATGTGTTGGAATTTGTTTGGAGGAGGAGAGTGTTGTCTGTGTACATGAGGCAGTTGTAACATTGCCTCAAGATTCCCAGATTCACCAGCTGGACCAGAGAGGAGATTGTCAACTGACCTTTGGACATGCTAGAATAGTATTGGGAATTCCTTTATAATTGAAAAAAAGGGCCAATGGGGAGCAAGGTTCTCCAGGGGGAGTTTGTGAGGGTGTAGTGCTTTTAATTTTTTAGTGCTGACTTATATAATTGCTTTAGTGAGCAAGTGCCAGGTAACTTAAATGCAATGTGTTACAGGTAACTTAAATGCAAAAACTACAAACAGTAACTTTTTTTCAAGTGAAACAAAGAAATAAGTACAGTAAGCAATGCAGATATCACTAGGGATCCACAGAAGCGCTGAAAAGCCGCGTTTCAGGTGGAATTAGCATTTCAGGGAAATAACAAGCAAACAAACAACAAGCATACAAACAAAGCTAGATTCAGCAGGCCTGGATCTAGTCTATGCTACAGCAAACAAGGTGTACCAATTTCAGTAAGAAACAGTTCAAATATCCAGGCACTATAAGCCTTTAACCAGAAATTCCCAGCTCAGAAGGGCAGAGTCCAGCCTCTCCTCCCACAAGAGTGCAGACCACAAACCCTTCTAATGTAAAATAACTGGCCTGAAGCCCAAGTGCTTAAACCAGAATTAATACACTTTTAGAATAACAGACACTGAGCCCTCAATCAGCAGTTCCCAACTTAGAAGGATGTAAGCTACCTGTTCTGCCACTACAGTGCAGACCACAAACCTTTCACTACTTATCCCCTCCCTGCTTTTCTTTACAGCGCCCACATCCTTACTAATTCCAGACTTCACAAAAAATAAAACCTGAGCAATGCTATAACAAAGTTTCTAAATTTGCAGCAAATACCTCTTTCAGAACCTACCACAGTATAGCACTAAAAGCTTAAGTTGGTTAGAACTGCTTCACCAATTAACATATACACAGCTGCTTACTACATATAAAATTATCCATCATGCATCTGCCTGTTCAGCATTAAAAAACATTCAGTACAACTATGTTCCCAGTCGGTCATCACGATCCAGTTACCAAAAACTCCTCTCTGTCTACAAACTTAGCAAATCTGCTGGGCATCGTCTGTATTCCTAAAAGGTTACTAAGGCCTGGAACTCCTTACCTGTGTCTATCAGGTCAATACTCTCCCTCCCATCTTTCAAAATCACTCTGAAAGATGTCTTAGCTAAAATTTGTCTCTGTTCTTGCACAAAACCAGGATAAACTATATCCCTAAATGTCAGCAAGTACCTTTTCATTCCTTGTACCTCCTTACTCTGCCTTCTTCACTTACTTCCTTACTTCTTTCAAATTCTGTTCCCTAAATATACCATCCATAAGTCTGTTTTTCCATCACTTCATATTGCAGTTACTAATACATATAGGAAACAAATTAGACATTTTATTTATTTATTTTACATTTGTTGACCGGGCTAGTCAGCTGGATACATATCCATTTTCAGCAGAGGCCCGGGGAGAAAAGCTCCACGAGAGTACAAAACAATATTTGATTTTAATAAAACAAAACTATAAAATAAAATAAATTCAAGGTTAACAAAATGGAAGTAGTACATACAATTAAGCTATTTTATGCAATAAAGAACATATTGAAGTAAACAGTTGGGTAAAATAAGTAAGATGTACAATACAGGAACACACTTGAAGAGGTGAGTCAACATGAGATATTAGAGTGACAAAGAGACATAATAAGATATAAAAGAGAGTACAAATTAGTTGAAAGAGAAGTTATGAATCTGGATTCCAGTAAGCAGGTAGATTATGCAGACATTGAGATTTAGAAATTTAGTGAGAAGACAAGGGAGGTTAGTCTGGGTTAAGACAGGTGCATAGCCAATGTCTTTTAAGGTAGGATTTAAGCCTGATTTTAAATTGTGAAAGTGATGGTAGTGAGGTTAGGTCACTGGGAAGAGAGTTCCAGGATTTACCCATGGTGTTAGAGAATAGAGAGTCCCCTGCCTTGTTGTTGGCTTTATGTGTTAGTACTAGCATTTTAGTGGCTGAGCGGAGGGTATTGAGGTTACTGTAGGGGATGATAAGGTTGGTAAGAATCGGTGTGTTACTAGGTTGATACAGGATTTTGTAAGCAATTATTAATTGTTTAAGTAGCAGTAGGTTAGGTAACTCTAGCCAACCAAGATTTTTGTAATTAATACAGTGGTGGGTCCTAAATGTTGAACCAGTTGCAAATCTTGCAATATTGTTGTAGGAGACTGCTAGTTTGTTCATGTTGGTTTTTGAGAGGTTAGTATATATTGGGGAGGCATAGAGGAGGGTAGAAATTAGGTGGGTCTGGGCAATGGTAGATCTAGCTAGTGGGGTAAGAAAGGATTTGATCCTATATAGTGAGCCTAGTTTTTTGTTAACTGTTTTTATGGTATTGCTTATGTGGGCTTCAAAGTTAAGGTTATTGTCAATTAGTACCCCTAGGAGTTTTGTGTTAGAGTCAGGGTAAATGATGGTTTTGTTATTAGATGTGACAGTGAAGTTTAGAGGTGTGGCTCTATGGGTGGGAGTGAAAAGTAGAAGTTTGTTTTTTTTTTGAATTTAGGATGAGACATTGATGTTGAAGCCAATCCTCAACTGTGTTGAACACTTTTTGGGTAAGAGATTGCAGGTCAGCTTGATTTGGGGCTGTGCAGATTAAATGTGGAGTCATCGGCATATTGTATTAAGGAGGCCTGAGGAATAACCGTGTACAGGTCATTGATGAAGACAGAGAATAGAAGTGGTCCAAGTGTAGAACCTTGGGGGATGCCTAGTGAGATGGGGAGAAGGGGAGATAGGTTGTTCCCCCACATGACTGCTTGTTGCCTATTGCTTAAGTATGATTCAAACCATTGTATAGATAGAGTATCAAGGGACAGATTTTTTAGTGCATTAATGAGAATTTTATGGTGAACCATGTTGAAAGCTTTGGACAGATCAATAAAGAGGGCTGAGGATAGAGTGTTGTTATTGCGATTTTTATTTATACAGTCGGAGAAGGACAAGAGGGCAGTAGTAGTACTGTGAAATGGCCTGAAGCCATGTTGGCAGTTAGCTAGTAAGTTGTTGTCTATAAGGTGTTTTAACAGTTGCCTATGAATGCATTTCTCCATGATTTTTGCCAAAGGAGAAAGTATGGCAATAGGTCTATAATTGGATAGTTCCCTAGAATTTCCCCCTTTATGAAGGGGGATAATATGTGCAATCTTCCATGTGATAGGAATTGCACCTTCAGAGATTGTTCTGTTAATCAGAATGGAAACTGGGTAGGCTAACGCATCTGCTGCTTTCTGTAGATATTCAGCAGGAAGGAGATCGGCAGCAATGGTGGTAGGTTTGAGTTTTTGCAGAAGGGTACGGATAAGGGATGTAGAGATGGGTTTCAGATGAAATGGGGGAGGTAAGGTAGGATTATGTGATGTTAGAGGTGAGCTGTTGGGAGATAGTTGGTTGGCAAGAGACGGAATGGTTTCAGTGAAGAAGGAGTTAAAGGTTCTTGCTACTTCCTTTGGATTGTCCTGGTCTGCGCCTGCAGGTGGGGGGGTGACAGTACGACCTGGATGTAAGAGAGTATTTATACCTGCCCAAAATTTTTGGGGTTTACTTTGCTGGGTATTTTGGAGTTTTATGTAGTATTTTCTTTTATCTAACAGGACTGATTTTTTTGTGTCATTTCTTAACTGTTTGAACTTGATGTGATCTTCTTGGTTTTTGGTAATAAGCCATAAGGTCCAGTTTTTATTTCTAAGTAGCATTTTTTGTTTTGTATCTTTTGAGAGCCAGGGTGCAGGTTTGTTTCTAGTCTTAATGGTCCTTATTGGAGCATGGAGGTCGAGAATGTTTAGAAATTTACTATTAAAGTGGATTACTGCTTCCTCTAGAGGTAGACTATTAAGGGGTGCCCAGTTGCATGCTCTAAGTTCGTTTTGGAAATTATCAGGGTTAAATTTAGTTTTACTCCTAATAGTTCTATAGGTAATTGGATTTTGGATATCAGTCTTGTCCCTGATTATGAAGGTTAGAGCATGGTCGCTTATATCCTCAGGGAGAGTTCCAACTTTATAACTTAGGTGATGTCTATTTATTAGTATCCAGTCTAGGGTGCTTTCGGTGTTGTTGTGTTTATTGGTCCTTGTGGGGGAGTTTATAGTTTGAGTAAAACCATGTAAATTAAGATGGGTAGAGGGCTGTTCTGAGGTACAGCTATTCCAATTTATATTAAAGTCTCCGAGGACTATTGTTTCTTGGGGATAGTTGGTTGATAGCCAATTCAGGATATATTCTAAGTTGTTTGAGTTATCCCCTGGGGGAAGATAGATGGCAATAATATAAATAGATTCATGGTTATTGAGTTGGAGTTTGGAGATAAGCATTTCTTCATTGCTAGTTGGAGGGGGCTTAGAGTCAATAGTGGTAACTTGTAGTCCAGACTTGTAAAGTATTGCTATTCCACCTCCCTTCTTAGCTAATCTATCTAGTCTTAATGTGCTATATCCTGGTGGACTAAATTCATTGTCATGTATTGTTGGTTTGAGCCATGTTTCAGTAAGACACAGGATGTCAAATGAATGTACATCTATGAGAGCGTGAATTTGGGCAACCTTGTTATTTATGCTTCTTACATTAAGATGGGCTATTAATAGTGAGTTGGGAGGTCTAATAAGGGATTGGGTGGTAGTAGGGGATGCTATATGGGTAACTGTAGGAAGTGTAGGGCTTGGACCGGGATTAGGTTGGATATCACCATCTATTATTGACTGGAGTTGGTAGTTAAGTGGGTGTTGTAGGTGTTTACATAAAAGGAACAGAGATTTTTTGGCTTGAGGCAGATAGTATTTAATGTGATTTAGTCTATGGTATATAAAACATTAGTTAACAATCAGTATCGGACCTGAATGTTAATTACAGACTTTCATAATAATTCCTGAGAAACATCCAGGTACCTTTAAATCACAATTAAGCTACCAATAATTTTATCTTATTCAATCAGCAACTATGAGATTTGGATAAAATTGTGGTATACCAGTACTATTGCCCCACAGCATAAGGTACTTCATTTTGTTTTTTGGCCCAGTTTCTTTTTGTGCAGAGTCTACATGCCTCCCTGTGTCCATGTTGGTTTCAACTGTATGTTCCAGTTTCTACAAATTCCCCAAAGATACATTGTAAATGAATTCCTGATCCTTCAAATTGCCCACCTATGCATTCATCCTCTGTTAGATTATGCTATCTAGGATTAGGTCTCTGATTATGCCCCCTGCATGAGTGTAATTATAGGCTTTGGCTCTCACACAACTCAGACTAGGATAAAGCATATATCAAAAAATGTAGTGTCTTCAGCTTCCCTAACATGCAAAAATTAACTTCCCCTGAACAGATCACTGAATGCATTTCCTACATCTTCCTTTTTTCCCTGATTTAGGCATGATGTATAGCTAATTGTATAAAGTAAAGAACACTGTGGCAAAGACTCCCCTATATTATCCCTCACTTTATATGAAGGGTAATGTTTGAGGGGTCTAATATTACATCGTCGAAGGGGCTGTTCATTGCATGCCCTTTCATCGACACATAATCATCAAAACACTGAATGGCCACATAAGCAAATTTTTTCCCAGGGGAAAAAATCACTTGGCCATCATCAGGGATTTGTCCTATCCTCCACTGTATCTTGGAGTGGGTATATTTAGTTGGGGGGGGGCTCTGCAAATGTTTTTTATGGTGTTGGCCAAGCGATTTTTTCCCCTGGGAAGACATTTGCTTATGTAACCATTGGGGGTTTTGGTATTTCATTTATGTGTCGATGAAAGGGTACTCGATGAACGGCCTCGTCAACAATGTAATATAGACCCTGTTTGGGTTTATGGCAAATTTTGTATCTCATTTCTGAAAATTCTGAATTCACCATAGCAAACTTATCAAGTTATCATCTTGCCAATTCCTGCAGCTCATGATAGTAATATTGCAGAGCAGAGAGTCCCTCTGCACTCACAGTGTGAAACCTGAACTTTCAGACCACCAGTCTGAGTTTGCACAACCATAGGAAAAACCTAAACTCTAACTTCAACAAGATCATACATCTAGTAACTGTTTGAGTGATTCAGACCAGTATTTGTGGAGACTGAATTGCTGAAAATCTGGACATACATATACTAAGTCTAAGATTGCCTTTTCTTGAAATATTCCCATTTTTCCAAAGTATGGTTCATAGGAGATTAATAGGCTAACAGTTCGAGTCCTTACAAGCCTAGCCAGATTTACCCAATTTTCTATCCCTAGGGGAAGGATAACAATAGTCAGCAAGCTGGGCATGGCCACTACCCCATGAGCTAATTTGCGATTTCCCATCCATTGATCTAGACTGTGCTTGAAGATGGTCAGGGAAAGGCTCTGCTTCATGTGAATAGGAAGCCTGTTCCAGAGGAGGGTCAATCTATGGAACACCAATCTCTGTCTCTCTTTCTCTCTCTCCAGCATGATCTATCATTGTCAGAGATCAGCTTTAGGTCCTTGGAGCATGTAACCCTCATACAGTTAGCTTTGCGAATATGCAACATTTCCATCAGGGCTGGGTCAGAGACTGCCTTGTAGGTCAGGTGTAGATCACCCCTCAGTGATCAGTAGGAAACTGAATACAGTAATAGGGTGTTGAATCAGTCCACATGTGATGTGTTCGTTATACCCTGTATATTTTTTTGGTGAGTAACCTCTGAGGACACTCTAACTGTTGCAGATGTCTGGCAAGTTACATGCCAAAGGTTGCATTGTACTTGATTAATGGTCTGATGAGGGTCGAGTACAGTGGTACTATGACATCTTTAGATGTGGACGTCATCCCTTTACTATTAAGCTGAGCCAAATATAATGATTTTCTCATTACTGTGGACAAATGGTGGTCAAAGTTCAGGTTAATATCTATGTGAGTACCCAAATATCTCAATACTGAGTTCACTCATGGGGGGGGGGGGGTGCTAACAATGTTGTAATTTGCAGGTGTATTTTTTTGGGTATCCATTTGGTGAAGAATAGCTTTATGCCCAATTTTGTGAGTTTATGTATAATTCCTGAGGTGGGGTATTGTGTCAAATACCTTGGCCAAGTCAATGCACTGTCTTACCCTCATTCATGGCCTTGGTGACCTTCTCAAAGAAGTTCTCCAGACTGAGCAGGCAGAACCTTCCCGTGACAAAGCCCAACTGAGTTGGGTCTAGACCCTTGAGATTTTCTGTGTTGTTGTTAATCAGGTCCAAGATTATCCTTTCTTTAGCCTTGCATATGAGGCTAGTCAGACTTATGGGTTAGTAGTTTCCTGGGTCCGTTGATTGTCCCCTCTTGTGCAGAGGGATGACTGTTGCTGTCCTTCACTCTACTGGGGCAAAGCCTGTTCGAAGACTGTGGTTACATGTATATCTGAGAGCATCTGCTAGGTCATGTTTCAAGCTATATAATAGCCACCCTGGGATTCCATCAGGACCCACTGATGCTGTGTTTCTATCTTCAGAGAACGCAGTGATGACCTGTTCCTTTGTGATAACAGGCAAAGGAATGATAGAGGGCATTTTATGGGAAGTGACCAGAGGTGATGAAGGGGTGAAATTTGACCTGAATATATCGGACCACAGGTTTACTATTTCTTCTGGCTGAGTATAGGTAGCACCATCCACAGCCAACTCAGCACATTGTTGAGTGTTTCCCTTAAGATTTCAGACATAACTAAAAAATGCTTTGTGATTATCCTTTCATTGGGAGGCTATTTAGTCTCGTATTTAACTTCTGAGAACTTGACTAGTTCCCTGATTTGCTTGTTGAGACTAATGAGGGATTTATTGCTCTGTTCTACACCCTCCCACTTGCTTCTAGACAGGAACTTCTTTCATCTGTTGTATAATCTGTTTATTTGAGGGGTCCATCAGGGTGACTTGTTTCTCCGGCTAGACCTATGTTTAGTTTGGTCAAGTACTGCCATTTCTCTGCAGTTGTTTAAGTGGTTGTACAGGGCAGCATTTGTGTATACTTCTGCATAAGCTTTCATGTTTTTGGGATTGAGGACCTTTAAAATTACCTATACTATCACTTAATAGAAGGTAATTTGCCTTGGAAAAATTCTTTAGGGTTTTAGGATTTGATGAGTGTTCTACCATTATATTTATTTCAAAGGAGACTGATTTATGATCCAAACTTTCCAATGAAGACATTATGCATGGAAGGTGCAGCGATCCCCCATGTCTGTGAGTAATATGTCATGGATAATTGATCCCCTATTGGGAGTGCAGACCAGCTGTTCCAGAGCATTTGCATTGACAAAATTCAGTAATCTCTGACCCTGCATGTTAGTGGTTTTGTGTTTCCCAGTATATGTAGGGGTAGCTAAAGTCTCCCATCAGTAGTATGTAGACCTGAATGGTAAGTGATTCTAGTAACTCAAAACCAAAGAAAAGATGAGCTGAATTCACAAACCCAATACAGGGACTTTAACCAAATTAACTTGAGCAAAAACGCTTTCGGAAAGTACACCAACCATTTACAAATCAGGAGTGTCTTAAACAAAAATTGGGTGTTTATTCGTGACGATATTTCCCTTACTAATCAACTAGGTGATAAACCTATTATTACTTTTAGAAAAGGTAAATGTTTGAAAACACTTTTGGAGTCCAGGCTAGCTAACAGTTTCCGTATCCATAATGGTATGAGTAAATGTGGTGGTTGCAATCAGTGCAAGCATATATGTACGGACTCAAAAATCAAGCTAGGTGATTATTTGTGCAATATAAGAGAAAAAGCTAATTGTCAAACTACTAGAGTGGTATATGCGGCTATGTGTCAAGCATGTGACGCCTATTATATAGGCAAGATGGAGAGGATGCTTAAGAAACGCATCTATGAGCACCTTTATGCAATAGGTAAACAGGACCAAACAAACGCTCTTGCTAGGCATATTATGTCATATAATGATCATAGTTTTAAATTCATCGTTCTTAAACGAATAATGGTTGATGCGAGGGGTGGCCCATGGCAAATACAGCTCGAAATGGAAGAGTTAAAATGGCAGATACGTGCAGGTGCATATATTTGCCCTGGTCTTAATGATTATGTTTCTATTGGATGTATGTTAAGGTATCTAGCACTTAAAAGGTGAATTTATTTTCTTTTTCTTATTTTCTTGTTACCTTGTTTTTAAAGGTCTATTTGTCCTTTTTGGCTAGGAACATGATCAAATTGATCGGTGTTCCCATGTTGCCTTTTAGATTAATGACCATTGCTTTTTATGTTGAATGGATTTTTAGTTATTATATTTTGAATATTAGTCTATTTTTTTCTGTAATATCGTTGATAGGATGTGTACCTATTTCTTGCTGCATGATTTTAGCCAGTGATTTTTTAATGTAAATGTAAACGTAATTTTAATCATTTAATTAATTTTATGTAATGTAAAGTGAACGCAAATCATGTCTTGATACGTTATGCAATTAGCACCAGGTGCTCTATATAAGCTTGTAACTATCTGATTAATGTGTTTGTCTTCTAAAGAAGGAGGGTCATCGTACTTTCCGAAAGAGTTTTTGCTCAAGTTAATTTGGTTAAATAAAGTCCCTGTATTGGGTTTGTGAATTCAGCTCATCTTTTCTTTGGTTTCAAGTTTGTTGGTTTCCTATTCTAGTAACTCAGGTATGTGGAGTGGTTTTCATGGTTCATGGATGAGAACCTGTAGCTAGCCTTGATACGGTGGGGGGAGTTTGCCAGTGGTCAGCTGGACATGGAGTAGCTCATGCCAGTCATCCTGCTTGACTAATCTTGTGATGTGATTTTTTTTTATATAAGTGGAAATGCCTCCTCCTCCTTTCATTTTTTTCCATTTCAGAGGGAGATCTGAATGTGTGACAGGCATTGTAGCCTTGCACTGCTGGGGTGCTTTCCACAGCCTTAAACCACGTCTCTGTAACTGTACAGATGTTAGCATTCTCCAGGGTGAGGAAAGCTTCCAGGGAGTTCAGTTTCTTGTTAAGACTCCTACCATTGAAAAGCAGTACCTTCAGCTTGGCATTAGAAGAATTTGTTATGTTGGTAGGTCTGTTGGTTTGGCAGTGACAAATAGGCACTATGG
Source organism: Protopterus annectens (assembly GCF_019279795.1). Lineage (NCBI taxonomy): Eukaryota > Metazoa > Chordata > Ceratodontiformes > Protopteridae > Protopterus > Protopterus annectens. The sequence continues at coordinate 629,629,033 of NC_056726.1, read as the reverse complement.
AGGTGGCTAATGATTTTGCCATCATTCGAAAGCCTAGCACTGACAGGTGCAGACCATCTCTGGCAAAGCAGCTTGGTCTGTCAGTCATGTCATCCCAGGCTGACATACTGGATCCCCTTGGAGTGACACCAGTAGCTAAGCCAATTATTGGTCAATCATTTTCTGTTTGTATTGTGATATCATTCTTGTTGAGGGTAGAATGCTGCTGAATGTGAGGTTTATACCCACCTGTGGCATGTATTCAGAGTGGTCCATCATGTCTTTTTTCATATAGTCTGAGGAGGTACATCTCAGGTCATTCACACCCACGTGGACTCTGACTGAGTCATACTGGTATTTGTGGTTGAGTGAACTGAGACTGTGTGATCTGGTGAATCCTGGCCACTGACAGGCAACTGACTGTAACCCTCTCTTTATCCAGCCTGATGAGGGGGGCATCCATGTGTTTCATGATGGAGTCCCCTTTGACTGAGATGTTTGAATGTGTAGTGTTTCTCCGTAGAGGCTTGCTTGTGGATACACTGGGATGTGTATTTTTATTGGTTATTTGGTGTTGACTTGGTTTTGTTTGCATCTGGTTTCTGAGGACAGTGTACAGGAAGCCTCTGAGGTTTTGGTCAGTTACTTGTGAGTACCTCCGCATGGTTGGGTTTGTGTATCAAGATCTTATTTAGTGAGAGCAATGATAAATGATGTGTGTGTGCTGACATCCTATTTGTTATTTGATTTGTCAGTGTGTGAGAGTCATGTCTTAATTTACATAGTGTAACAACACCTCTCACATACTGTGTTTTTTTGTTTCAGGACTAATTGGTTGTCAGTATGCAAGAGACAATTGCTTCATTGCCTCAGGATGCCCATGTCTACCGGCCTGGCCACAGAGATAGCAGGAAAGTGCCAATCCATGGTTTCAGGTTTTTTACTATAGGTTTAACCAGGGAGAAGAGTGGGTAGACTTAACTTGACTGGGATTGATAGCACACGGACAAAGAATGGGTGCTATACTCAGTGTGAACAGTAGCTATCCCACATGATGCTGCTGCTTTCCTTGCAAATCAGATACTCCTAGAGCAGCAGGGGGACTGAGGAAGGTTACAGCGATAGTTATTTTAAGATATATTTTAACTTGAAAGCATATGCGTCTATACAGGGCACTGCTAACTGCTGATGCACTGAGACCAGCTTAGCACAAGCACTGGGCTTATATAGAATCAGAAAAAGAAATTGTACAACAGCAAGGCCTACAGAACAATCAGGAAGAACACAGTAAGTTTTCAGCCAGCACCCCAACTCAGATAGGTTTTCTACAGTACACTTCTACCACAAAAGTGCAGTCAGAAAACCCTGTTAGTGTAAAAATGCTGGTTTTAGAGCTTAAGTGCAGGGAAACTACATAATCTAGATACTACCTGCTAGTCCTGTAAAACTAGTACACATAATGTAATTAAGTACTACAGCATGGTGATCTTAGATTTGATGTATATATATTTCACAATCAACAAACAAAACACATCCCCTGTCCAAAAACCACACACACAACAACACACACAAAAAAAAACAAACCAACACACTACCTCACATAACTATCTATAACCCTACCCTAAACTCCCCCCCTAACCTTCTAACCTACTCACACTCAGCTAACCCGCTAACCTAACCTACTAACTAACTCTAACTCCTTAACTACACTTACTTAACCCGCCCCACCCACTACCACCTACTTACCTACTACTAACCTAACTCTCTTTCACCTACTAAAACCTTTCACTCGCCCTCCCCCTACCCCTTACCTACCCTAACTCCACCCACCCACTCCCTACTCTTACACTCCCCACTATCCACATTACCCTTCACTCCAATATATATATATATATGTATATATATATATATATATAAATATATATATATATATATATATATATATATATATGTGTGTGTGTGTGTGTGTGTGTGTGTGTGTGTAAGTGTGTGTGTGTGTGTATATATATATATATATATATATATATAGATACACACACACACACACATATATATATATATATATATATATATGTGTGTGTGTGTGTGTGTGTGTGTGTGTGTGTGTATATGTATATATATATATATATATATATATATATATATATATATATATATATATAAAAATGTTGAGTGTGTGAGGAGGCTTGCCCCTGCACATGGGATGTTGGTGGGGAGGGCTTGCACCCCTGTAAAAAAAGAAGTTTAAAGGAGAAGAGTGATGTTCTATATTCACTTTTCTCCTGCATTTTCACTCTTTTTTTTTTTTGCATATCAGGACTCAGCATTTTGAGCCTTGACATTTCAGTAGGGTCCCCATGCAAACTCTGAGTGGGAATCTTTAATCATTGCTTGGGGGTACAGGGAGATTTACTGAGTTCATTTAGTTGAATCTGGATTCTTTGAAAGATTTTTCTGTAACCTACCATGAACTCATAATTTTTAGCTAAATAAAGTACAGGGCATTGCACTGTGGTCACCTCCTTGCAGTGATGGTAAAGTCAAAGTATAATTAATTAATATCATCAGCATTTTTAACAGTACTTAGAGACACCATCCTCACCTGTAAATCCTTCTGTATGATAACTTATAGCCTAGATATTAGCTTGCATAAAGAAACTGTCTATAATTTGTAAAATATTCTCTGTCTGCTGAAATAAATGTGGCAAAAATAAGGTTCTTGGTGAAGAACATCAAACATTCTGCCCTAATAAGAGCAGCACAACCAGGATGCCTCAGTGTCATGATTAAAATTAAATCTGTGCTGGATACTTGGTAATTTCTTTATTTTTTTTATCTTTTTTATTAAATTTTAAAATAAAATAAAAAAAATATATAACATTTAACAAAGCATAACACAAAAACTATTTACAATGTCCATAACAACAATTATATTAAACAAAACTATTAATATTTTTGCAATAAATCTCTTAAGTTTTTGCCATGATACATACTGAGTAACATGCGATGTTTGCCTATAAACAATTTGCAATTATTGTTACAAACAGACTTTGCTAAACAGATAAATTCAGTGAAGTAGAGGATATTTTTACTTTTCCAATTTTTTTGTAATAATTTTTTCTGGCAGTAGCCAGATGGACCATAGGAGAGGCACTTGTATTTTATAGTCATAGGGTTAGCTGCCCTTTGCGAGCCATTGTAAGCCTAGCCCACCCCCCCTTGTGAGACCCTGCCTCTTGTATTTGTTGTAAGTAGGCAAATACCTTAACCATTAGGCCACCCTCCCAACCTAGGTATGGAATCTAGAATTAGGGCATTAAATAAAATAAATGGATTTGCGATATTACAATTATCAGACCATAATGCTGTAGCAAAATTACTAAACTCAAATGAAAATGGAATAACTGTTCTGCATTCTATGACCATATGAACCCAATTTGCATCCAGAATCTCGTCACATCTCCAACATTTTATTATCTCTGCTTTATAAATTAAAGATACCCTGTGTGGAGTTAAAAAAGATTCTATGCAAGAACTTCCAGGTAAAAAATATCCAATAAAGTGATGAAGTAGAATTCCCAACACATTTTAAAGATATTTTTATTAGTATCTGAAAAAAAACTTCATAATTTACTTTTGTTGAATAATTCCAATGCAACAAATCAAAGAGTATAAATTCAGTTTTTAAAATTGTATAATTTTTTGATAAATAAGATTTTTTTTCGTCACATTAGTATTAATATTAAAGAAAACATCCAAAGGTTTGGGATGGGTTTTGTATTCATATTTAATGTTTTTTTTTATTTTATTAATAATAAATTCCTTAAAAATGTGCATGATTAACCAGACGTTTTCCCTATATTGTACCTGACCAAAAGATAATCAGTTGAAGTTTGCATAATAGTTAAGGTGTTTACCTTATAGACACAAGGTGCAGGGTTTGATTCTCATATGGGGTAATTGGTTAGGTTTAAAATGGTCTACAAGGACAGTTAACCTAGTACTAAACTTTTAACCTATTAATATTACCATCTAAAATTTTATGCTAGAATTTTAACTCATTTTTTTAAGATCTAGTGTTTTACTTAGATTAAATGATTCCAAACATCCACTGGTACAGACTATAGAAACAATTAAAGTTAACAGTTCTTTGAAAAAATAGCTAGTTTCCATAACTCTCTTAAATGTAGCCAATGCAGTTAAAGTTAACAAAAAGAATAAAAATAGGGTTATTTCTAGCACTCATAAAGAAATCATTTAGGATCCAGTATGTACTATTGAAATCTGACTGTAAACTACTATTTATTGTGGCTTTATTACTTGAAACTAAAATTATTTCATGTAAAAGTTTCCAATTAGATATGTAAGAAGAATTTAACCAATGACTTACCAGATTTATAATGGCAGACTTACATATAATTCAATATTTGGAAAAGCATTTCCAACATCTTTCCAAATTTTTGCATGCCAGTCAAAAGCTATTCTTGGTTTTTGAGGGTACCACAGAAACTTAAGGAAAGTATTTAAGCAAGTTTGTGGACAGAAGTAAAATTAATGAATGTCTATAAAACAAAAAATACTTTTGGCAAAGTTATCATTTTGATCAATGTAAGCCTGTCTTCCATTGTAAAAAAAACTATTTATTCCTGTTATTAATTAGTTTTAACATTGTATCAATTAAATTTTTATAATTTACCAGAACTGAACTCTTCTAACTAGTAGTTATAATAATTCCTAAATATATAAGTTGCATATTTTCCAAATTAACTTGCTTATAATTGTTTTAAGTATTTGTTTTTTTTATTAATAAGCAATGTTTCTGTTTTATTATGATTAAAACTTAAACATGAAATCTTTTCAAAATATTTTATTGATTTAAAATATGCTGTAATGATGATTCAGTATTGCCACTTGTTAATAAGATATCATCGGCAGATAGCAGAATTTTGGAAGTATAACTATCGTCTATGGAATATCCCTTTATCTTTGTATTAGTTGTAATAAAATTAGCAAAAGGCTGTATTGACAAAGCCAAACAACTGAGGAGACAGAGGGCATCCTTGTGTTGTCCCTTTTAATATTTTGAAGGAGCCGGATAAAAAGGATTCTATCTTAACAAAAGATTATGAGCCTTTGTACAGTTTTATTATTATTACATTTATAAACTTTATGGAGAAATTATATTCTTTGAGCACTTTAAATAAGTAACTCCAATTAATAGAATCAAAAGCTTTATCTTAGTCTAAGCTAATAACCGAAAGTCCCTTTTTATTTTTATTAGCTACGTCTAGTAATGAAAATAGTCTTATAATGTTATCATATACTCTTCTATTTAAAATAAAACCTGTCTGATCATCTTCAATTAAACCTGGCATCATATGATTTAATCTTTTTGCTAGTATAGACATGAATTTTATAGTCAATGTTTAAAAGAGAAATAGGGTGATAAGAAGAGCATATATTTGGTTCTTTATTCTGTTTCAAAATGGGTGAAATCAAAGAAAGATTTCAAGAGGGAGCAATATTTGATCTATTTCTAACTTCCAGAAAATGCATTTAACAAAGTTTTTAGTATATTATCAGGAATCATCTTATATAATGCAGGAATAATGTCATCCAGCCCTGGAGCCTTATTAGATTTTAGATTTGTGTTTGTTCTTTTAGTACCCCGAATGAGAATGATATACTAAATCTTAAATTCTGCTCTTTAGTTAGCTTATATTTTATATTTTCCCTCAGAAAACTATCAGTTGAATGATTATCTAAAGTTGACTTACTATAATTAATTAATTCAGGATGTTTTCTAAAACTTTCTAATATATCTTTTAAATCAGTCTCTTTATTGGCTTTAAAATTAACATTATATGTAATCTCTTTAATATGATTTGAATTATTCAGTCTTTTTGATTTAATAGCTAAACTATGCACAGTTTTGGGATTAACAGAATATCATTGCAATTTTTCCAAATGTATTGAAATTGTATGATGTGGTATTTCTAAATATTTCTGATTTAAAGTTTTCAATTCAGAATTTGAAATCTTATCATTGGGTTTTAAGTTTAATTTTAAATTATCAATATTTGATTGCAAAACAGTTAACTCTTTATCCCATTCCTTTCTTTTATAAAGATACCAACTCTTAACTCTGCTATTTAAATAAGCTTTTAACGTATCCCACAAAATAACATCGGTAACGTCACCATTATTATTAATCTCCATAAAAATATTTAATTAATTTAAAAACATTCCTTTAATACTTCAATTTTTTTAATACTTCCGTTTTAATTACTTCAGTTTTAGTAATATAAGTGGGAAGTATCTGGCAAAAAAACTAAACCATTTTGTTTTAGAGTAATATTAAAAGTAATAGCATTATGGTCCATTAAAAGACAAGAGATTATTAATACTTCATCAGTTTTTAGAGCATAACCCACTAGAAGTAAAGACTTTGTCTATGTTTGTGTACCAAATTTAAATGAGTAATGTGTATAGTTAAGGGATTTTTGACAATTTTAAATTGTATATATCTTAGGTTCATAGATTAGTACTAGGCTAACTGCCCTTGCAAGCCATTTTAAATCTAGCCAATTATCCCTTATGAGACTCAAACCCTGCACTTTGTGTTTGTAAGGCAAACACCTTAACCATTAGGCCACCCTCCCATCCCTAAATGTAAAATTAATTAAAATTGTGACGTGGTCTAAATCTTTAGCAGCTTCATAAATTCTAGGTTTTTTTATCTTTAGTAGTGTCTTTTCATGATAATATGCAATTAAATTTACCAGCCACTAAAATTTCCCCTTTTGAATATAAGGTTGTAATATCTAAATATTTTAGCCCCCCCTTAGAACAAATTCCAGGAATACAGTAAACATTGGCAAACCTAACATAACTGTATCACTTCTAGCTCGCTCTCTTACTACTACCTACACATTTTTCTTTTTTTTTCCCATCATATTTCATACTAGTTAGCTCATGTTACACTCAATTCACATAATCCTTTATTACTGTTCTTTAATTTATTTAACTTCCAAAGTTTATACAACTTTATCTGTATATTTACTTACTCCATGCCTAGTACCTTGGTTCAGCAATGTATTGACCTTAGATTTACCATATTTCTGCTTAGTTTCTTGCCATACTACATGAAAATTTCCATATATGTATTGCATTTTATTTCTGTCCATCCTATATATTCTTTTATTGCATGTTATGTAATTACTTCAGAAGTATGTATACTTAAAATGTGATTTGTGTTTATCTTTGTTCTTACTATTTGTTTTTTGGGAGCTTTCCTCCTCGGGTCTCTGCTGAAAAAGGGCTTCTAAGAACCCAGACAGACTAACCCGGTTAACAAATGTAAAAATAAATAAAATGTTTAATACTTTCTATTGATTTCAACTACTACTAATCCCAGCATAACATTTTTTTATCAGAATAAGTATCAGTCACCCACCTTAGGGATAGTCAGTGGCTTCTTCCAAAGTGTAAGATTGCCTCTCCTTTTTGAACTCAGATGAGAGCCCACAAGGATTGAATGATTTTTAAATAACAATCTATCTGAATCCTTAGTTAACAAATGTGTTTCTTGTAAAAAACAATGCGAGCTTTATTTATCTTTAAATGTTTAATTAAACTACATCTCTTAATAGTGTTATTAAGCCCATTAATATTCAATGAGATACATTACTATATTGACTTCTTTAAAGAAAAACAGTTCAGAAAAGGCTAAGTTATGGTTTGCACTCAAGACCCTATATTGAATTTTAACAAGTTATTTTATGTACAAATTCAATAAACTAACTACTAACTGATTACATATATATTTACACATTCTAACATGGAATAAAATATTCCAGGTTTGATGAAGTCATCATACAAACCACTTACCACCATCACCACAGCACTACCCAATCTCAGTATATTAGTTATTTAAACTTTTACTAGAATAAAAAATAATCAAATGTAAATTTATCCTTTGCCATAGCTATACTAAAGAAAATAGAAAATAGCATATTACTTAAATCTTCCCACCTTTGCCACACCTATAAGACTACTTTAAAACAGTATTACATAAAAATTATGAGTACTATCTATACTATAAAGCATAACACTAAAAACATAGCACATCATGAATATCAAAGTCTACCAGCTTTAAAAATAATAATATAATAGGTTACCCAGAATCAATTGTTGCATTCTTATTAAAGCTAATAAGTTTTATGGAATAATATGTTACAGTTACTATGAGTATAGCATTATCTTTAACTGAAGCATATAATAAACTTACATAGTCAAAGGCAAAAAAAATATTACTGCTTCCATAACTATCATTAACCTAAATATATTACACTTGTATGTTACTGCATCTTTGAAATATATTGCCTCATTAAAATTTATGTTCTTCAACATAAAAAAATTAATAGTAGATTCTCAGAAACTGTAGAAAATATATGATAATGCTAGGAACGAGACAATATAGTATACCCATCTGAAATGTTCACATTTTATGAGACACCACTTGACATATAACTTGCCTAAAATTTTGAATGTAATTGTCTCATATTTTCCATTGGTTTATAAAACCACTTAACAAACTTTAGAAAAACAAACATTAATGACTTTCCCCGATCAGCTTAGTTTCAGACTTAACTGATCTTCAAAAGATATCTCTGGATTTCTTTAACTTCTCAGAATCCAGGCTTACAAACAGTTATAAGCTCTGACATAAATATACCCTATCAATAGCTAAATTTGAGAGAAAAGTTCAATTATTCCAAAGCCTTGATTGCTAAACTCTTATAATGGTGATGAGAAATTATGCATTTTAAAACAATAAATATCCTAGGAGATTTGATTGTGCTATGATCAGGAAAATGTCAGACGATTACTTCCACATAAAATGATATCATCTTATAGAGCATCTGTAGATAAATTAATATTTTTCATGGCTAACTAAAGAACGAAAAAAAGAAAAATCTGAAGAAGCAGTCTTCCACTAAATAACAGTTGGGAACCACAGTGTTAAAAGAATGCAAAAAGGATTCTGCCATTTTACCCTCTCTCTCACACTAGTGAGACTTACAATAACTGTAACCATGGAAGAAACAGTTATAATTTTTACAAGTTTTATGTTGCAGACTGCAATGAAAGTTAAAAAAAAGACACTAAGATTCTGCTTGCTTGTAGCTATTAGCCATTTCAGTAACATATTATCAGACATATCAATAAATACGTTACAATAATAGACTATAGGTAATTATTTCAAATGATGAATGCGATCCTCTCCTCCAAGCTGCTGTTAAAAAAAAAAAGAAAACAGCAGATGTTCAACATGCACTTAACTCCATAAAGTAGATCCCACTCATCAGTTTAGATCAACATTTAATGGGTATTTACTTGTGCATTAAAAGATAAAGCCTTTGCAGCTCATTTCAATGTTCTAAAGTGAAATCTTGCTGCTGTTTTACAGATGAAAGTTGAAAGGTCCCGGTCGACTTCCTTTCTTACGATGGAAATGAAACTGGGTGCTACAGAAGGTAACACAGTCTCATGGCTGCTTTTGAACTTAATATTTAGAGAAACAGTCAACTAATTTGAAAAGTGGCACGTGACTGCACAAGACGAGCCGTGAATTACAGCACAAAATTAATCCAAGCTAAAACCTTCCCCCCAGTTAAATACAATGGAAAGAAAATAATAAAAACAAATAACAAATAACACATCATTTAGACCTGCTTCATCCCACCAACATCAACAGTACAATAAAGATAAGCTAGTGACATATATCAGCATCTAGCAAAGTAATAATTCCAAAAAACAGAGATGTTTCATATTGACATCTGAACACTAAGGTTACTAAATATAAACCCAAGGCAAGATTTAGGTCTAATTTAAAATATTAACATCTTAGTGTTTAAGATGAAGAAAGCTACATAAAATGCTTAATTAAAGATAAGACATTTTGTATTTTGGTGTTACAAGAGAAACAAAAGAAAAAAAAAAGAAAACTAAAACTGAAACAAAGTAATTTATGGATCACTAAAACTTTATTTATTTTACATTTGTTGACTGGGATAGTCCGACTGGATGCATATCCATTTTCAGTGGAGGTCTGGGGAGAAAAGCTCCAAGTAAACAGAAACATTAAAACATGTTACAATTATAATTTTGACAAAGAGTACATAAGAAACAATAACACACATGTTCCACTGGTTAGAGTTAAACCCTGGTGAAAGCCAGAGGTAAATTAAACAGTAACTGATTAATAGATTTTATATAATCCAGAAGAAAGTTAGCCAGGCTTGATACAATGACATAGCCAGTTTAGTACCAGATGTTGTTTGAGTCTAGTTTTAAATTGACCTAGGGAGGCATGTAAAGCAATGTCAGCTGGAGGTGACTTCCAGGATCTGCCTACAGAGGCAAAGAGAGAGTCACCAGCTACATTGTTAATTTTGCTTGTCTGAATTAGTAGTCTGTTAGAGGATCTAAGCAGTCGCAGATTGTGATAGGGGGTGATAAGATTTTTAAGTGCAGGAGTATTTGGATTATAAAGGATTTTGTAAGCCATGATCAGTTGGTTATACTGAATTAGAGTGGGTAGTTCAAGTCACCCAAGCTGGTTAAGATTGATGCAATGATGTGTCCTAAAAGGCAGCCCAGTGGCAAACCTGGTGATGTGGTTGTAGCAGGTTGAGAGTTTAATTGCAGGCTTGTTTATGTTAGAGAGTATGGGGGATGCATACAGAAGAGTTGAGAGAAGGTGAGAGCGAGCTATGGCAATTTTAGCTGGAGGGGTTAGGAAGGTGTTTATTCTATAATGTGACCCTAGTTTTTTATTGATGGTTTTGATCGATTGGTTTAAATTTAGGTCGAATTTTAGATTATCTATAATGACACTTTGTAGTTTTCTAGAGGGGTCATAGGAGAACCTATGAACCTATGAGATTAATGTGCCATCATTTGGATTTATGGTAAAGGTAAAAGCAGGAGACCTTTGTGTTGGTGAGAATAACAGCATTTTAGTTTTTTTGGGATTTAGTATCAAACAATGTTCAGAAAGCCAGTTTTCTGTAGTGCTAAAAGTGCACTGGGTTGCAGACCAGAAGTCTGTTGGAGATGTGGCGGAGCAGATCAGGGTGGAGTCATCAGTGTATTGGATACAGCTGACTTTTGGGATGACAGTATACAGGTCATTAATAAAGATGGAAAACAGCAGGGCCCTAGTATAGAGCCTTGTGGTACTCCAAGGGTGTTGGGTGTTGTGTAGTAGGTTAGAGAGTTTATTCTGCCAAAGAACAGCGTGCTGTCTCCCATTCAGGTAGGATGTAAACCATTGAAGGGCCTTAGTATCTAGACAGAATGTTTGCAGGGTATGTATTAGAAGTTGGTGGTCAACTATGTTGAATGCCTTGGAAAGATCCAAAAAGAGGGCGGAGGATATGTGATTGTTGTTGCAATTATGGTTTATGGTGTTGGTGAAAGCTATTAGGGCTGAAGTAGTGCTGTGGTGTGGACGGAAGCCATGTTGGGTATCTGCCATGAGGTGATTCTGGATTAGGTGGTGCGTGAGTTGTCTGAATACATTTTCCCATAATCATGCAAGTGGAAAGAGTATGGCTATTGGTCTATAACTGTAGAATTCAGTAGAGCTGCCTCCTTTATGAAGTGGGATTACATAGGATATTTTCCAGATGGTGGGAATTCTAGCTTCTATTATGCTTCGATTAATTAGTATTGATACTGGGTAGGCAATAGCATCAGCTGGTTTTTGAAGGTACTCAGCTGGGAGTTGATCAGCACAGTGTGTGGTGGGTTTTAATTTTTTGATCAAGGTATGGATAAGTGACATGGCCACTGGTTGGAAGCTGAATGAGGGTAGGTTTCTAGGGGTGGTACTTTCAGGAACAGGGGAGCTAGGAGGTAGTTGGCTTGCTAGGGCTTGAATTGTTTCAGTAAAGAATCAGTTAAAACTATCTGAAAAATCCTTGGGGCGTTTATCAATAGTAGCAGCTGGGATGAGGGTAGAAGCTTGTCCAGGATGAAGAAGATTATTCAATCCTGCCCAAAACTTCTGAGGGTTGTTTTGATTTACTGTCTGTAAGTTGCAGTAGTATTGTTTTTTGTCTTGTAAAATGGATTTTTTGGTTTTGTTCCTAGATTGCATATATTTAATTTGATCTTGTGGTTCTTTAGTAGAATTATGTAAAGCCCATAATTTGTTTCTATGGGTAATTTTGAGTCTAGACTTTTTAGAAAGCCATGGTGCAGATTTTGCTTTTGTTCTCTTTGAACGAGCAGGTGCATGCAAATCTAGGATCTCAAGAAATTTGTCATTAAAGTATGCAACTGCCTCCTCTAAGGGGAGGTGTTTTAGAACAGACCAGTTACATGAATCAAGTTCTTGTTGGAATTTGGCAGGGTCAAAGTCTTTTTTGTTTCTAACTTTTCTGAATAAGGGTTGTTGGGGATTAATGGCTTTGTGCTTAACTATATAAGTTAGAAGGTGATTGCTTAGCTTGCTGGGGAGGGTACCAGCAGTGTACAGCTGGGGGTGACTATTTATGAGTACCCAATTGAGTATGCTTTCTTTTTGGTTGGGTTTACCTAGTCTGGTAGGGGTGGATATAATTTGATTAAAAGCATGCAGGTTAATATGGGTTGATGGGGATTCTGAGGAACAGGTGCTCCAATCTATGTTAAAATCCCTGAGTAGTAGGGTTTCTTGGGGGTAATGACATGATAGCCAGTGCAGGATGTATTCAAGTGTAGTTATATTGTTACCTGGGAGAATATACATGCAGATGATATTAATGCATTTACATTTGTTTAGTTGCAATCTAGTTGCAAGAATTTCAGAGTTCTTAATCTGTGGTGGATGTTACATCTATGGTCACATTTGACTAAGTGGATGTTATACCCAGGTGGTAACACTTCCTTGTCTGTAGTGTTAGGTTTTAACCAGGTTTCAGATAGAGAATCTCAGGGAAGTGGACAGCCAGGAATGCATGCAGTTCATGTACCTTGTTATTAATGCTTCCAATATTGAGATGACAGACTAGGAGAGAGTTAGTTGGTCTATTGATTGTAGGATTGTAGCTTAGGTTGCTAGTAGAGGGAGTGTATATATCAGAAGTGGATGGGCCAGGGTTGGGGTGAATATCACCACCAAGTATTAGGCTAGGTTTGTACTTAGTGATAAGCTTCAGGAATGTATTTATAAATTTGTAGTTGTGTCTGGAACTAGGGCTAATGTGCCAGGGGTAGGTGTGTTGATAGAGTGAACAAGACGTTGAGCAGGACCTGGTATTATATGTACGGTTGAAGGTGGGAAGATTTACAGCTGGGGTGATAGTATGGCTCTTTGGGATTTGAATTCCTATGAGAAACTAGTTTTCATACAAGGTAAGGAGGTATGGGACCAGCAGGAGGGGTAGCAGCTGTTGCATTAAGGAATTGTAGAAGAAAGGGCAGAGGTAACTATACTGGTAGGGGATGGGAGAATGCCAGATAAAAGCTGATAGGTGCTAGTAGAATGTAGATAGAGGAAAGGGGGTGTGGTGAAATAACCTAGATGAAAGCTGATTGGATGTAGTAAGTGGGGGAGTGGCTATTTTACTATAAATGTTGAGGTAGTGGGGCGGGTGGAAATAGGGGCAAGGAGGGGAGTGAAGTGAGCCCGAGTGAAGCGAGGGTGAATGGAGCGGGGTTATTGCAATCAACAAGGTTTCCTAGGGCTTCCTAGAGCTGTAAGGTGAGTATTTTAGCTCTTAAATTACACCTTGAAAATATTCAAGCTAAACATATAGAATTCAAGAAAATAAATAACTATTATTATTATCATAGAGTATATTCAAATAAATAATTTGTGCATTGCAAAGAATAACGCAGTGTTTCAAAACAACATAAACAAAAAAAAATACTGATTTATCACTTTTCTTTAAACTTTTTGCAGTTTTTATCCTTAGTTGTCCATCCATTTTTGGTAGCTTGTCTCTTTAAGATAGTTAAGGACCAGTCCATTTCTTCAGATTTATCCAAAAGTTTATTTCTCTATGTAAAGCCCAAGGCTTCGTCCATTGTATTAAAGTGTATTAAAGGTCTTTTGCCCATCAGAAAGAAATATGTTGATTCTTGCAGGGAAATGTTGATGTTTGACTTCTTTAAGCTCTTAATTAAAGGAATGCAAGCTCTTCTTTTATAAATCACTGATGAAGCATATTCATTGTCAAATCTAATGTTGTTTCCTTTCATTCTTATTAGAGAGTTTGACCAGGCTATCTTTAATACCAAGTCTTTGCCCTGAGTTGAAAAGAATTTAACAATAATAGATCTAGGGATGAATGAGTTATTTTTGAAGAAGAATTTGAGAGAGACCTATGAGCTCTCTCTATGCTGAAAGAGATTCAGTTTGGTAACAGTTATTTAGGAATTGTATCATGCTGTCTCCGTCCTTCTCTGGTGCAGAGCATATTCTTATATTATTGTTCCTAGATCTACTTTCCAGATTTTTCTGTCTTTTCCCATAGTAGAGTGTTTTGTTTTAGGATGAATTCAACATGGTTTGCATTTTCAGTCAGCTTTCCATCTAGATTATTTACTGATTGTTCATTTAATAAATCTAGTTGCTTCTTACAGTCTTAATTTATATTATCCATTTTACTCTCCAGCTTGTCGATTTTAACTGAAAGTTCTTGGATACTTATATTAGATTGTAATTCCTTTTTCATCAGACTTTCCTGAGAAGAAGGTTTAGAGTGGCTCATGACTGAATCTGTCTGAAAAACGTCTGACAGGAATAAAGCTTAGAAAACTCACAAAAACGTGATTGTTCCTCTGGACATTAATGTAGAACTAGTTTATAATAAACAAAATTAATTCTCTAAATAAATTCTTCAAACTGTAACAAAATATTCCTGTCAGAATAACTGAAAAGACACAGAACAAAATGTTAAGCTTCTAGCTGCCTGCCATATTGACCACGTCCCCTACTCAGCAATTTCTTATGTTCATTTAAATATTGACTGTAAACAAACTTCATAAAATATTTCCTCAGATTTCTTCAGAAAGGAAAGCTATAAAGAGCTAATAAATTGCATTGTCTGTACATCTGTGAAGCCCATGAAATGTAAAACTGTTATTTTCAGCAAGTAGGATAACCCTTTTCCAGCATGGGACATTTGACAATTTATATGCAAGATAAGTGATGTTTTCTTAATACTCGTGCATTTAAGACAGAGAAGTTTCATTACTACTCAGTTTTGTTATTCTGGTGTACAGTCCTCACTGCACTCAACCGATTATGAATGCTAAAAAGGTGCCTTAGAAAACTAGGTCATTATTTAAAAGTGCAGATGTGTGAATGACAGCATGTTCCATACCACACACATACATAAAAAAGCTGTGATTTAAATTACTATATTTAGAATTTAAAAGGAACAGTTATAGTGAGATACTTATTGTTACTTATCTGAAATATGCACTCAGTGATGTCATGTCCTGATTTAAAAGTCTCACAGCAGCATTTAAGCACAAAATAATTAGACAGGTTTCTGTGCCTCCCTTTTTTGTTTAACAACAGATATATACCAGGATCAAGGCTCCTCACTCATCTTGACTAATTATACAAGAGAAATATATTCAATTTTAGCAACTTGTTTAAATCTGATAATTAATTCATGGTTACCATTTACAATGCTTACGGAACACGTTTTACAGTGCACCCTTTTAAAGTTGTTGGGGTTTGTTACCTACTACTTTGATAAAACACTGAATGATTTTACCTTGTATGTGCCCTTTGCTTCGTATGTCATAACTATGCACTTACTTCAAACTTTCCTAAGTTCTACTCTGTGTCATTTGTAATTATTTCATCTAAATAACTGACTTGCATTCTAAGAACATTTGGCTTAAGACTATGGTAGTTTACAGAATCAAGCTTTTTATCCAAAAAACAGTACATCAAAACTTTGTAACAGAAACTACCATTTTTCAGCTCTCGCTCTGCTTTGAGGTGTTTTAGATTATTCTTGTTGGTGTTTGGGTATTGGCCTGCTCCTTTTAATCACAGATTGATGGGCTTCACTGTTGATTCTGCACTTGCTGAGCGTTTAATTCAGCTACAGTTGTAGCTCAGGAAGGAGAGGCTTCATTACCATTTGTAACTACAGGCCTTGCCAATCAGGTTTAGAGTCAGCATATTTACTCCCAGCATCAGGCCCTTCATTGCCAACACTTTCTGACTTGATGACTGGGCATTTGACGTCACCCACACAGAAATTGGCTCAGTGAATTAAGAAAAAGTCTCAGAAGGGAACTAATACTCTTTTCAAATGTCTGAGGTCATCCTTTCAGTAGTGCTGCCCCTATCAAGTACACACATTTTATGATGGTGGCAATTCATGTGGCTGTTTCTTCAGCTCACCTCCATGGGATCTCGTCAAAATATTTGTCAGGAGGTGTTTTTGCCTGTTTTGGTTTTAGCTACATCACTAGTGAAGTCAGTGTCAGATGATGAGGTCTGAGTAAGTACAGAATCCTCAATGTCCACACTTTTGACGCTGAGGTGTACCCCTCTACACTGGTCATGAATTTGAGCTACAGGAAGTTGGTGGAGGCAAAACTTGTGACACATCAAAAGTTTACAGCCATCCACCCTGCACCAGGATTCCAGGCCAGTGTAAGATTTCCCATGAATGCCTTTGCACAGGAACTTTGATGGCCCATCATTTACAAATGTAACTCTTACTGGACTGGAATGAGTTGGAAACTTACTAGCATTGGCAGTCCCTTCTTTTTGAATCCAAGCACTTTTGCCATCAATTCTGACAACTGAGATTGGGCCAAAAGCCATCAGTGTTAGCTTCAGGGCTGCCCTTATTGGACAGATTTCATATCACTAGAGTAGCACAGGGAATGCATGAGAGATCAGAGGTCTATTCCATTCCACACATTACCTGCAGTATGTATTATTCGCATTAACAGAAAAAATAATTTCAAAATAGTTGTATCATCTGATATTCGAGTTCTGTATATGGACTTTTTGGACATACATTGCAGTAAAACTTCACAAAAAGTTAATGGTCATTACTTTGGAGTATTACTTGAAAGTAGATCTATTGTTTCTTCTCTTCATTTAGGTTATGTGGGTATGCAACTTGTGTCGAAAACAACAAGAAATCCTTACAAAATCAGGAGCGTGGTTTTTTGGAAGTGGGACTCAGCAGCCATCCATTCAGGATGGAGCATTAAGTGACACGGCTACCTGTGGTAGCTCAGATGCACCTAGAGAAAAGAAGGCTAGACTTCAAGAACGGTCACGGTCCCAAACTCCCCTTAGTACAGCAGCAATGTCCAAGGACTCTTCCTTATCTTCTGTTCAGTCTGACAGAAGCAAGGGGTCAGAACTGGTGCAACAACCTGTGAGCTTGGAACAAAAACAGAATTCATCCAGGTCGAGGAGTGAACCTCCAAGGGACAGGTAATGCGTATATTATTCTAGCTTTTGTTTTACGAGCTTAACTAAATGAAATAATTTAACTGAAATAACATAAATCCTCATTAATAAATGGCAACAATTCTCTGTCACTCATATACACATATACATACTTGGTGGAGGAATAAAAGTATCTCATGCTATTTATGAATAACTTCTGCAGTAATTAGAAAAGCAAGTAAAGGGAATTAAAAGAATGAAACTTGACATAATTATTTTCTAGTATGGGTTGTATTACTGTGACTGTAGTATTTTCAAGATGTGCAACCTCTGTTTTTATGGCTAGATTTATGGTAACTGTGTGACACAGAGAGAGAGAGAGATCAATTAACAGATTCCTGACTATTCATTGAAGGATTACTCTTTGACGTTCAGATTCATGAACATGACTTGAAGCTTTTTTTTTCATGGGGGCAAGCCTCCATGCACCCTTCATGTCTCCCCACACCCCCTAACACACATATATATATATATATATATATATATATATATATATATATATATATATATATACCAACTCCATGGTAGCACAACAGTTGAGACAGGGCAACAACTCCCTTTCATTGAAAGTGTCTTTCGGTGATAATGTCATTGTGCTGCTTTCTTTTGAAGCACAATCCATTGACAAATATTCACATTCCCTAATAAGCAGCTTGTGTGCTGAAGTAGTTGGTCCAGAAAATTGAAAGAGATCAATCAGTACCAGTACATCCACTATAAGGTGATTGGAACCTGCAGATCCTGCCACACTGGCGACCAGAAGAACTTATTAGGCTTCACTTAGTATTGCAGTCAGGGTGATCTGAAGGGTCTGGCTTTGTAATATCTGCTTCTGTGGACAGCATGTGGCACTTAAACGGTCAGTTTAACTTGGGTTAATTACGGTGAATATATCCCTGCATTTGACCGACTGATGACTCCGCAGAACATGATAGCTGATGGAGAACAAGCGCAAAAGAAAACATATTCAGAAAAATTACTACATTTGGAAATAACTCTCTGAGAGCAGCACACATTTAATTGCCCATGCTTTTGGTCATTGATAGCAAATTTCAGAAATGGCAGCTATAACCAGAACTGTAGAAAGATATTCTGCATTTTTTGCACTTTGCAGCATTGGTCTTTGCTTAGCAAGTGTCAGGAGAAGTCACAAAATACTTAAACATGAGTCAGACCAAGTCAACATTTATTGTAATGGTTTGTTATCTCATAAAAGTTAGTTGAGCAGTCATAGATTGGGGTGAGATATCAGGTTCTATTCAGGTTAAGAGCAGATACACTCTGTGGAAATTCATTGATCTTACTTGTGTTGCTGTGCAGACTGCTTGGATGGAATAGAACTGTTACAGCACACAGGAAACTGAAGTACAGTTACAGAAAGCATCTGTTTGTGCTGGAGCAAAGGACATGAATTGTATCCAGCAAAAATGAAATATTGGTCATATCATTTAATCTTGTGCTCAAGTGTAAAAGCACAGGTAGGGGTGATAAAGCAATACTTTTTGTGAGAACCTGAAATGTGCTCAGAGGAGGACCCACATTAATAAATATGTATTAAATAAATTATTAACAATTAGTTAAATCATTTATTAATAAACCAATGCTAAAAATTAAATATAACAAATCTGATAAATAGACATGAACTCTGTTGAATACTTTTTTAGGTGTAATTATGTAATTTAAAGTTAAATTTCAGTTATTTCTTGTCATTTTTGATTTTGTGTTACTGAAAAAGTACGAAATGTGCCAAATTGCTTTTATATTCTGAAAGAATAACTTGTTTTAAAATTTTTGAAAATGTCAGTGGCATACTTGTACAAAAATATAATAGTAATTCCCTCTGTAGAAATATTCTGCATTTCATGATTATGGTATAAATAACATTTTAACATAACCTGGCCCCCTAATACACACTCTTCAACTTTTTCTTACCACATGCTCAATTCTGGGAACTGACATTGGAGTACATACCCTGCTGTTACCACATCCTAAAACATTAGAAATCTAGTCAGTCCATTTAATGTGTAGTGTTTAATAAATGCATGTAAGAAGTAGAGAGGCAGTGTGCACCACAGCAGTCTCATAGTTTATCATACTGTTTGCAAGTGGGGCCAGCAGCCCCAAATGACCACTGCCTTACTTATTAAATTACTCTTCAAGAATAAAACGTGGACTAAGGGGGGTGATGTCCCCACTTCTAAATAGTATAATGGCAACTACAGTTTACAGAAAGGAAACTATTGCTATTGTTGACAAATGGCACCAGGCAGCTGTATGGTAAATTATAGAATGTATTTGGAAATTAAAGAGGCGCTAGCTAACAGTTAATTGTGCTGTCCTTTATTTTATGCATCAATAATTTTTCTTAAGAACTCGTTGCAGTGAATGCTTAATAGAACAAGTATAGTAATGAGAATTTATATGTCAGTTTCTTAGTATTTGTAGTAATAATAACTGAGGAAGAATTTCTCTGTGGAAAATGTCATTACAGTTAATACTTTGTAGATCAGAGCAGGGTACTTTTTTCAGGCTATCCAGTGAAATTCTTAAAGGAACTGTATTGTAGAAGCAACAGTATATTTTGCTGTCTCTGAGTGACTTCTTACAGTGCACAGATTTAACTGCTTCATGCTGCTGTTTCTACCACAGTTTATGCATTGTTTTGTAATACCCCAGATTTCATTCTCTTTGTTGAAACATTCTTATGCCCCATCACCAGTGTGGTGAACAGCAAACAAACCTGGCAGCTGCAAATATATATGAAACAGTTGAGTTACCTTCAGTGAGTTTTGTAGATTACACGGAAATCACAATATCTCAATGTATCACCTTTTGAAATTGAGTGAGTGTGTGTGTGTGTGTGTACTTGTGTTCATTTTATATTTTTATATATATATATATATATATATATATATATATATATATATATATATATATATATATATATATGTATATATATATATATATATATATATATATACACACACACACACACACACACACACACACACACACACACACACACACAGAGTTGTTCCAGATTTTTTCTTCTTTTTGTTCAAAGCTGCTTGTAATAAATTATGTGCAGAAAGAAGAAGCCACACTCCCTAAACTTTGCTTTTTCTACATTATTAAAGGAAACAGAAGCTGATGGAATTCAGGCTGGCCACTAGACGTCAGTGTTTACACTTACAATTGTATTTCAACAGCAGGAATGTCAGTGCTGTGAACGTTAAAAGAGACATCTATTCATAGCCTTGAAGATGAACATTTTTTACTGCTGCCAGATCCCTTGACTGGGAATAAAACTAATGGTTCTTAATCACTAAAAGGGTTGACTTCTCAGTTCATAGCAGTGAATTTGCTGAGTAGCCATCTGCTATTAAAAAACAATGCAATATTAGGTTGATATCTGATAATCGCCAGATAAAAAACAATGGCACATTATGTCAGAGATTAAATTTCAGTGAATAAGAAAAGCTCAGTTAGAAATGTGCTCATATATCTTTGGTCTTCTCCCCAAAAACATTGCTGGGTTTTCAAAGGTGTGGACAAGTTCCAGAATACTGTCTGACTATAATGTGCATAAATCTGTATGACTCTACAGTATGCCTTTGCAAAATGTTCTCAGAAGGTAATGCAGCGACCAGAGGCAATGCAGTTTTGGCACAGGTACATCAGTGACCCTCATAGGATAGTTGCAGGGAATTCAGGAAAGTCAGAATAAGCTCCTTCAAACTTTAAAATAACAGATTCAGTGAAAAAAATGCTTACTGAACTGATGATTTTAAACATCCAACACTTTCAGCAGAAGATAGTTTCTTAACTTAAATAAATGCAACACTCACTGGACTTTCCTCTTTCTTAGCACATTTAGCAAAGATTTTAACTTCTGCCCGAAGTCACTAAAATTAATTCCTATCGGGAAGAAGAAGAACCTTTCCATATATCAAAGCTATACCAACATATTTCTATGTTTGAAGTATTCTACAAAAAAGTAAAAAGATAATTTAAACACATTGCATAACTAGATACCCTTTTGATTCTAAACTGTCGGATATTTTGTTGGCGTATAATACATTTCTGCTATGTTGAGATGATGGCCATTTGCAGTTGCTTAGGAAAAACAAAGGAAAAGACAAGGCAGAATTCATACTTTTCTGCTTTATAATTCATTGAGACTGTGGTTATTGATAATTATTAGGCAAACAGAAGAAAAGACGCAACTGAATGACTGTTTTATGCTGAACACTGGTGTATGTAAAAATAGCCCGGGAGATCAGTGAATGTAATCGCTGAGAAAGCAGCTGAAGGGATAGTGTGGAGCAGCACTTTGCAAGCTCCCCTGCCAAGGGATGAATGGACAGTGATTACAGCCAAGGACTAGCCGTCTTTGACTGACATTCCTTGAGACCAATGACAGTAGTAAAGAGGCATGTGAATATGTAATGCTCATTGGCAGTTGAGTGGGACAGTGAGTGGGATCACACCATACCTAGGCAGCCTTATGTCCTCTTTGCATACTTCCCCATACATCTTACACTAAAGATGTCTCTGCCATGGTCCAGAGGAGAAAGTAGTAGAAAAATACTAACTTATCACAGACAGTTGTGAAGTTGTCCATAAGAACGTGGTCAGTCGCAGTTATGCCCACATCCTGTAAGTAAAAAAGATGGTGATTTTCAGTATTATGCTACTGCTAGAAAGTGTAATCTAAGTAACAAATTCGCATAAACCAAAACCCCTCACCCTAAAACTCTAACCTAGACCCTAAAACAATATCCCAATCCTACCACTTTCTTCAGCCATTGCTATTACATTGCATCTCACTCCATGAACAGCTACTGCCACCCAAAGGGTTTACTAGGTAAGTAGGGAATAGGAGTAGCTTGCGTGCCTTTCTTCCATATTGCATGCATACAAAACATAAACCTATGGAAAATTTAGAGGTGCCAGTCCACATACTACATGTCTTTGGGATGTGGCTGGAAGCTGGGGAACCCAGAGAAAACTCAGACAAACTCTATGTGAACATCCAGACTACACACATAAGGAAGCCCAGCCAAAAGCTGAACTGGGAAGCCTATTGTTATGAGGCAACAGAACTATTCACTGCACCACTGTGCCTAACCTTAAAACTATAATCCTAATCCTAAACCTAAAGAATTAACTTTTACCCCAAAACTCTAACCATCATAGTAAAAATTAACCCTAACCCTAAAAGATGTATTCCTCAATCTAACTCTGTATACCTAATGGTGACCCTAAAACTAGCAATGAGAAGGGTCACTTGAAAGAATATGAAGGTCTACATGGAACTTATATAAACCTCACTTAAGCAAGTTATTTTTGCCTGCAGCTTTAAATAAGCATCTCCTATATTAGTTGAATATTAAGAAAGAATGTGTTACTAACCAAGTATCTGTGTGTGTGTGTGTGTGTGTGTGTGTGTGTGTGTGTGTGTGTGTGTGTGTGTGTGTGTGTGTATGTGTGTGTATCTATATCATCATCATCTTCTTTCGGCTGCTCCCGTTAGGGATCGCCACAGCAGATCACCTGTTTCCATTTCTTCCTGTCCTCTGCATCTTGCTCTGTCACACCAACCACCTGCATGTCCTGTCTCACCACATCCATAAACCTTATCTTAGACCTTCCTCTTTTCCTCTTGCCTGGTAGCTTCATCCTTAACATCTTTTTCCCAATATACTCAGCATCCCTCCTCAGCACATGTCCAAACCAACGTAATCTTGCCTCTCTGGCTTTGTCTCCAAACCTTCCAACCTGGGCTGTCCCTCTAATATACTAATTCCTAATCCTGTCCACCCTCGTCACACCCAGTGCAAATCATAACATCTTTAACTGCCACATCCAGCTCTAACTCCTGCCATTTTGTCAATGCCACTGTCTCCAAACCATATAACATAGCTGGTCTCACTACCCTCTTCAAGACCTTCCCTTTCACTCTTACTGGTACTCGTCTGTCACAAATCACTCCTGACACTCTTCTCCACCCACTCCATCTTGCCTGTACTCTCTTCTTCATCTCTCTTCCACACTCACCATTGCTCTGAACTATTGATCCCAAGTATTTAAACTCATCCACCTTCGCCACCTCTACTCTTTGCATCCTCACCGTTCCTCTATCCTCCCTGTCATTCACACACATATATTCTGTCTTAGTCCTGCTGACCTTAATTCCTCTTCTCTCTAGAGCATATCTCCATCTCTCCAGGGTCTCCTCCACCTGTTCCCTACTCTCACTATAGATCACAATATCATCTGCAAACGTCATAGTCTACGGGGACTCCTGTCTAATCTCGTCTGTCAACCTGTCCATCACCACTGCAAATAAGAAAGGGCTCAGGGCTGATCCTTGATGTAATCCCACCTCCACCTTAAACGCATCCGTCACTCCCACCGAAGACCTCATCGCTGTCACACTACCCTCGTACATATCCTGTATTACTCTTACATACTTCTCTGACACTCCCGACTTCCTCATACAATACCACAACTCCTCTCTAGGCACCCTGTCATATGCTTTCTCTAAGTCTACAAAAACACAATGCAACTCCTTCTGACCTTCTCTGTACTTCTTCATCAACACTCTCAGAGCAAACATCACATCTGTAGTGCTCTTTCCCGGCATGAAACCATACTGCTGATCACTAATCATCACGTCCCTTCTTAACCTAGCTTCCACTACTCTTTCCCATAACTTCATGCTGTGACTGATAAATTTAATGCCTCTGTAGTTATTACAGTTCTGTACATCACTCTTATTATTAAAAATCGGTACCAAAACACTTTTTCTCCATTCCTCAGGCATCCTCTCACTTTCCAAGATTTCATTAAACAATCTGGTTAGAAACTCCACTGCCATTTCACCTAAACACCTCCATGCTTCCACAGGTATGTCATCTGGACCAACAGTCTATCCATTCTTCATCCTCTTCATAGCCATCCTTACTTCCTCCTTGCTAATCCATTGACATTCATGATTCACTATCCCCACATCTACTGTCTTTCATCGAATTTACGTTTTAACGAAACATAAATCCACAAATGCATTTACATGAAAGTGCATTTTAATGAAAACGTACGTTCGTGTAAATCCATAAAAAAAAACAAACACTGAAAACACTTTTTTGCAAGAGGGCAAGCCCACCTGCACC
>NC_056726.1:629594382-629601882 GCF_019279795.1 Protopterus annectens | reverse complement strand
TGTAAGTGATTTATTACTGTTTTTCCTGCATTTCTGTGTACTTTCAAACCTGAAAAACAAAAAAAATCCTTGTTTTCCCGCCTTTCTCGACTAGTTTAGACCAGTATACAGGCTTTGCTGTATTCTGGACTGTGGTGTAGTTCCTGTGTTGTCCATTGCCTTACTTGGATAGAAGGAAGTTTCTTTGCTCACCAGTGGGAGTGGGGAGCCTTGAGCAGCCTATCTGTCCCTGAAGGAGTGACCTCAGCACAAGAGCTTGTAGTAATTGGTTGTTTTGGACCATTTCCAGCTCTTTTGAAGTTCCCTGTTTAAAATCCGCGTTTGCGGCTTTGCGCGATTGTGCACATAGTGCAGCGCCGGTTAAACAGGCTTAAACTATTCCTGGCTCCGCCAAGTCTGCACTTCAATTTTTCCCCTTAAGAACGCTCTACTTTCAACAAATCAGTCTATTCGCTTCATCATAAGCCTCGCACTTGCTCCTAAAACCTTTCTTTTAAGTGAAGCACCCTTAAACTAATGTAAGCACTACATCCACCTACAACCCATGTTAATACCCACTTCCCTTCAAAGTCCTCTCTCTGACCCAGTTACACATCACCCCCTTATACTATTCTGGCATGTCGAGTGGTATATTACTGACATCCTCTCCAGTTCAGCTGGTTAATCTGGGAATCCTGAGACAATGTTACAATTGTCTCATGTACACAGACAACCCTCTCCTCCTCCCAACAAACACAAACACATGTGAGAGATGCAACTATATAGCCAAACTGGAGGCTGATCTCTCTCAACACAGTACTAGCAAGACCAGACAGGAGGAGAAGGTAACCACACACACAACAAACCCAGTCTCACATAAACCAAACACAACTTCAAACCAAACACATAATAACACAGACATACTCGGAGGCTCTAATAAAAAACTTACCGAAACAACAGAGGCTCCCAAAGCAGACATCCAAGAAAACACCACCTCAAAACTCTGCACATGCAACACATAGTACAAAAAGTCAGTGTGCCAAACAATCACAGCCCTTAAGGTGAAACACCATGCCTGATACACTAGTAATAGGTGACTCTATAGTCAGACACACTGACGTCCCGCTTACCAGGCTGAACAAAGAGAGGGTAACAGTGAGCTGCCTGTCGGGAGCTAGGATCCGCCAAATAACACAAGCACTCAGGTCACTCCAAAGCAAGCACAAATATGACTCCGTCATTGTCCATGCCGATGTGAATGACCTGAGACATACCTCCTTGGACTACATGAAAAGAGACATAGAGGAGCTCTCTGATTATGTAGCCCAGGCCGGTATGACCCTGACCCTGAGCAGCATCTTGCCCTCACCAAGAATGATGCCACAATACAAAGACAAGATGATCAGCTTTAATAATTGGCTCAATTACTGGTGTCATTCTAGGGGGATCCAATGTCTGTCTGCTTGGGATGACATGCTGGACAAGCCACGCTGCTTCGCAAGGGACGGCTTGCACCTGTCACCACTGGGCTTCCGGATATTGGCTAAGGCTCTTGCCACCCCATAGTGCCTTTTTTAGGCAAGGCTCAAAAGACAAACCCACCACCTTAGAAAACAATAAAGGAAAAAAAACTAAGGGTAATGCTGCTCAACGCCAGAAATCTAAATCTCAAGATGCAGGCTCTCGAAGCACTCCTCAGTATGGAGAGCATCAATGTCTGTGCAGTAACTGAAACCTGGTTCAAGGCTCCTGAGAGAACCCCAGCCCTACCAGGTTATACCTCGTATCATGGATTTCGGCCCCAACACCTGGGCCGAACCACAAAAGGAGGGGGAGTGTCCATATTCATTAAAGACACCCACACCCCCAGGTTAGTGGCAATGCACGAAGCATTGGAGACCATCCATGTGCAACTAACCATAGGCAAAACTGCTGTATAACTTGTAGCATGCTACAAACCACCCTCGTAATCTCAGAAACTCCATTCAGCCTTCCTGAAGACACTGGAGGATATGAATGTCTCACCAAATACCATCATATTGGGAGACTTCAACTACCCAAAGATAGACTGGGTGCATTACTCAAGCCCCAACACCCTAGCCCAAAGGTTCCTGGAATTCATCAACTCAAATGCAATGGAACAACTAGTCACCTCCCCCACAAGGGGAAATATACTTGACCTGATCATCACAAACATGGGGACAAAATGCACAACACCGGAAGTATGCCCCTCACTAGTGAGATCAGACCATAAACTAATAACCCTAGATATTCATATCCCACCTCCACCCCCAGCACAAAAGACCACAGTGAGAAACTTCTCAAAAGCCGACTTTACACTCCTTAGGACTGAAATGGTATCCTTCAAGCCCCCTGGGCCAGTGGAAACCACATCCCACAATGCTGAATCCTTCACAAATGCTTTCTACGGGCATCTCCAAGAATGCATGGATCATGCAGTCCCAAATAAAACCAAGACCCTTTCCACCAAAGGCAGGCATCCTATCTGGTGGACCCCAGCCATAAACAAACTTTATAACAAGAGAAGGAAGCTACTGCAAGACAGAGCAAAATCCCATAAAGGGAAGGCATCCCTGATCAGCACTAGCAAAAAACTACATTCGCTAATAAAATCATCAAAGGCCAACTTCAAGAGAAAAATCACTAAGGACACTAAAGATAATCACAAGGCCTTCTTCAGTTATGTTAGAAACCTGGGCGGAAACCCTCAGATATGCGCAGAGTTAGTTCATAACGGCAAAAAATACACTGAACCCACAGATATTGCCAACATACTGGCAGACAGGTTCAGTGCAAATTTCTCCCCTCTTTCTCCCCCAAAAGATGAAATAAATATCTCAGCTGAATCCAACCTCCCTGAAATCTCAGATGTCCAGGTGAGAGCTGCCTTCAGCAAAGCTAAAAATACAGCATCCATGGGACCTGACGGTATCCCAGGTTGCGTGCTATGTGAACTCCTAGAGGAGCTAAACCCGCACATAAGAACGCTGTTTAATCTTAGCCTTGCTACAGGATACATCCCTGAACACTGGCGTACAGCTACAGTGGACCCAGTCCACAAAGGTGGCACCTCTACAGACCCTGGAAACTACCGCCCCATAAGCTTGACCAGCCTGGTCTGCAAAGCTATGGAAAGGATCATTATGGAACTCATAAACAAAGACATCGGGGACCTACAGACAATTGACCCTACCCAGTTCAGCTTTGTAAAAGGCAGATCCTGTCTTTTAAACCTGGTGGACTTTTTTGAAACAGTCACTAGAGCCATCGATGAAGGCAAAGCAGTTCATACAGCCTACCTGGATCTGGCAAAAGCCTTCGACACAATACCCCACTCAGGCATCATAGACAAGCTCAACAGCTTAAATGTAAACCCGTTTGTCACAAGATGGGTTGCAAACTGGCTAAAGGACAGAACCCACAAAGTCAGAATAGCTGGAGCTATGTCAGACTCTAAGCCAGTCACAAGTGGAGTCCCACAGGGCTCTGTCTTGGGACCCCTCTTGTTCGGCATTTATTTCTCAGATGTGCAGGCAAACATAGGGGGGTTGTGGCTGACAAAGTTCGCAGACGACTGCAAACTAGGCGCCATAGTCGACACACCAGCTGACACATGCATCCTCCAGAAGGGCCTCACAGAAACAAATGACTGGGGCCAGAGTCATGGCCTTAAACTAAATGCCAAAAAATGTATAGTCATCCCCTTTGGAAAAAACAAAGTACCCACAAATTACCACATAGATGGTAATCCATTAAGTACGGAAAAAGTAATCAGAGACTTGGGGACCCAAGTTGACAGTGACCTCTCATTTGACACCCACGTCGCCAAAGTGGTTAGAAAGACCTTCTACCTTGCCCACCTTATCATGAAGGGATTCACATCCAGATCAAAGGATGTCATTGTACCCTTATATTCCTCCCTTATCAGGTCTATGATTGAGTACAATGCCCCATTTGGTATGTACCTCACCCGGCACCTGCAGCAGCTGGAGAGACCCCAAAAGTACCTTACCAAGAGGATCAAGGGTCTCCAGCATATGTCATATGCTGCCAGACAGAAAAAGCTCCAGCTCTATTCAATAGCATACCGCCTGCTCAGAGGTGATCTGTGCCTTACGTACAAGGCCATGTCCAATTCAGAATTAATGGACATGCTCCACCTCAAAAAATCCAAATCCATCAGAGCCACGAGAGCTAAAGATCTAAACCTTAGCAAAAATATGAATAGGACATGCTGGAGGGACAGATTCATAACCCAGAGGCTTCCTGCACTCTGGAACAGGATACCTGTCCACGTTAGGCAGAGCCCCTCACTGACTCTCTTCAAGAGAAATCTGGACGAATGGATGGGTGATCGTAGGTTTACCCCGGGGGTCATCTCTGTGTCATTGCTAAATAGAGGCACAGTAAACTAAATTTAATTTAAATTGTACACTTTTGTATCATTACATGGGGTGGCGAAAGCCACATACACTTTGGCTAGGCTTATAAATGCCCTAGGGCAGATAGCCTAGTACTATACTATGAAACTATGAAACTATATATATATATATATATATATGTATTTATATATATATATATATATATGTACATATAGATATATATATATATATATATATATATATATATATATATAGTTAGGTATGTGTCAATATAGATAGATAGAGACAGAGTTATCTCTATGTATGTGAGCGTGTGTGTGCATGAAATAAAATTACATACCAGTTCTTCAAACAGAAACAGTCTTGTGGTTTAACCAACAGCACAGTCAGTACCTTTAACTCTGATAGTACTGCTGGGAAACAGTCTCTGTTGGTTGGTTTATCTGGATTTTAGTTTTTCCTTCACTATGTTCGAGTCTTTCTCTCATTGTTTCAGTTCTGGACACCAAGTTCCCTTCCACAAAGGGCTAATGCTGTCTGTTTGGGTTTCTTTTGGACCGCCTTTTATAGTACATTCATCAGCTGACAAAACAAATCTCCTGTCATTAATACAGTCAGGTATTTTCCTCTTGTTAAAGAAACAAGTACAAATTAGCAGAAACACTCCTGATTTAAAGAAACATCACTCTGTTTACAAAAAAAATCACTGTATCACATTGCTATAGTCATTATTTATTTGCAGTGAGCTCTTTATAACTCGGCTATGCACAATGTTTTCAAAATCTTTTATACGTTCATGGATCAATTGTATTTTTTTGAAATGGTGTGAACCACCATCTTTGGTGCAGTGAATTCCTCCAGGATGAAACTGTGAAACTCATGCATATCAAATGGGTTGTATATGTGAAACAGACCGTCTGCGTTGTAGTGTGTCGGTCCTGGCCTGTGGTGGATATTACACATAAATGGCTGCAAAGATAACATCTGTGTACAGAGCTTTGTGTTTCCATTCTGTTGTTGATGTAACCATAATAGGGAGTATAAACCCTTACTAAGTGAATTCTCCTTTTAACAGATATGACCTTCAGGAACCAAGTGCCTACTTAATGGCTAGGTGGTCTCTTTCAATTTCAGAATAACTAGCCACTACTTTGCCTAGTTTTGAACTTGGTACCCATAATGAATGCCCCTCTCCGTTAAAAAATTGTTAGAATGTGGTTCTTAAATCCACTGCATCTATGTAGACTCAAGTGTTTTACTAAAGTCAGGAGATGTTGACATAGGCTCTGAACATAATGTATCCAATAACTGATGAAAAGCAGTGTCTGCTTCTACTGCCTTCTGTATTTAAACTGGCATCTTCCACTTAGTCAGCTGTGTGACAGTGAGGGGGGCATGCTTTCATTGCAAAATTGTGTGCAAACTGCCAGTAATACCCTGCCAACATCCAAAATATCCTTATTTATTTCCTAGTTTCTGGAATAGGCCATATTCTTACTGCTTATATATTTTCTTTGAGTGGAGGGTGAGTAACAGTTCTTCCTATGGCATACTTAACTTCCATCATGCCTGCTTTGCAGTTGGAGGCATTCACTGTTAGTCCTGCTTACCTCAGGGGTGTAGTGCAGCCTGTAAGTTAGCTAGATGTGAGTCTCAGGCATTCAGTTTCAGTCCATGTCTCTGATACCAGCTGTTTGTCTGTGTCACCCCTTCCTGGAAAACATTAGTGTCACTAGGGGATTGTAATACTGCTGCTAATCTGCAATTGTCTGCAAATTTGGTCAGTCAGAGGCCCTTGACTTTTGCCTTGACTTCAGAGAAGTAGATTAACTTCTTTGCAGAGGTGGGCTTCCAAGTTCTAGCTTTCTGGGTCTTGTCTGTGAGCCAGCTGGCTATCCACTGGGTGACACAAGAGTTCATATTTAACCTTATGAGTTTGTCAGCAATGCCTGTGTGTGGTATTTTGTTAATGCTTTGGTCATGTCAAAGAAGGCAATGTGAACTATTTTGCCCTCATTCAATGCTTGTTGACCTTCTCAAAGAAGTACACCAGGATGAGTAAGCATGCCCTGACCTTGATGAAAATAAACTGGGTTGGGTCCAGTGTCTGAAGGTTTTCTATGTCATTATCGATCATTTTCATAATTCTTTCCACATGAGACTCGTGAGACTTATGGATCTGTAGTTCTCAGGGTTCATAGATGACCTGCCTTTGTGCAGAGGGATGATGTCAGCATTCTCAATTCGTGAAGCAAAACGCCTGTTTGTAGCCAGCAGTTATATAGGGAATTCAGAGGACCTAATTTGCTATTTAGCAGAAGTCAGCATGGGATATTTTCTGGACCCACTGATGCAGTGTTTTTGGCCTTAGACAGAGCACTGAGGAATTGTTCCTAGTGATAGTTGGGGGAGTTATATTTGATGGTATATCCTAAGAGGAGACTGGGGGAAGAGAGGGGTAAAGTTAGAGCTAAATATGTCTGCCGTTTGCTATAACTTCTGGATCAGTGTGTTTGGATGCATTAACAATGAGCTTTATACACAGCTATGAATTGTTTTTGAGGTTGTGGGCTATAGAATGCCTTGTGGGTGTCCTTGGCCTGAGAGGACAAATTTAGCTCAAATTTTGCTTTGGTTACCTCTGTTTGTCCTCTGATTTGTTTGTTTAATTTGGTGAGAGCACTCTTATCCTGCTGAGTGCTATACCTCATAATTCATACTATGATTTTCTTGTTTCTGTTGTACAGCCTATTTGGTATTATGATTTCACCAGGGTGGCTTGTTGTTTGACTTCATTCTGTGCCTATTAGTAGGCACAACTGCTTCTGTGCAGCTATTAACATGCTTGTACAGTGTTTTTGTGAGCAGTTCTACATAGGCATCAGGGTTCTCAGAGTTTAGGAGTGTAAGTAATGTGTAAGTAACATGTATATTTTTAGTATCTTTAAGAACTAAACAGAGTTTTCTAGCTTAATACTCCAGGGTTTTAAATAATGACAGTATTGCTGTGTGTAAAATGGATTAATTATCCTGAATATGATACTATGCTTGGCTAGATCCTTTTACTAGTATATGTTATAGGCAGGTTTGGTTCACAGTAGGATAGTTGCCCTTGTTG
>NC_056726.1:629571882-629589382 GCF_019279795.1 Protopterus annectens | reverse complement strand
GGATCCAGTGTCTGTAGGTCCCCAATATCTTTATTTATGAGGTCCATGATGATCCTTTCCATAGCTTTGCAGACCAAGCTAGTCAGGCTAATGGGGCGATAGTTTCCATGATCCATTGAGGCACCACCTTTGTGGAGAGGGACCACTATTGCTGTACGCCACTCTTTGGTTACATATCCTGTAGTAAGGCTGAGATTGAACAGTAGTTTTATGTTTGGGTTTAGCTCTTCTTGGAGTTCATGTAGGACGCAGCCTGGGACACCATCTGGTCCCATTGATGCTGTGTTTTTTGCTTTGGAGAGGGCTGCTCTTACCTGAGCATCTGAGATGTCAGGGGGGCAGCACTCTGCTGGGATAGATATTTGCCCTTTTGGTGGGGAGGGGGGGAGAAGTTTGCACTGAACCTGTCAGCTAGCATGTTGGCAATGTCTGTGGGTTCGGTGCATTTTTTGTCATTTTGGACAAATTCTGAGCATATCTGGGAATTTCCACCCAGGTTCCTAACATAACTAAAGAAAGGCTTGTGATTATCCTTAGTGTCCTGTGCAATTTTTCTTTCGAAGCTGGCCTTAGACGATTTTATGAGTGCCCATAGTTTTTTTGCTAATACTGATCAGAGATGCCTTCCCTTTTTGGGATTTTGCTCTATCATGTAGTAGCTTCCTCCTTCTATTGTATAGTTTGTTTGTGGCTGGGGTCCACCAGACAGGACACCTGCCTTTGGAGGATTGGGTCTTGGTTTTATTTGGGATTGCATGATCCATGCATTCCTGAAGGTGTTCATAGAATGCGTTTATAAAGGATTCTGCGGTATGGGCCGTATTTTCCACAGGTCCGGGGGCTTTGAAGGATTCCACCTCGATTTTGAGGAGTGTGAAATTTGCTTTAGAGAAGTTTTTCACTGTGGTTTTGGGTGGGGTCGGGATGTGAATATCCAGTGAGATTAGTTTATGGTCTGATATTACCAGTGAGGGATACACTTCTGGTCTGGAGCATAGAGCCCCCATGTTGGTGGTGATCATGTCCAGTATGTTTTCCCCTCTTGTGGGAGTGGTAACAAGTTGTTCCATAGCATTTGAGTTTATAAATTCTAGGAACCTTTGGGCTAGGGTGTTGAAGCTAGAGTAATGCTCCCAGTCTATGCTTGGGTAGTTGAAGTCGCCCAATATAATGGTGTTTGGAGAGACCTTCATATTTTCCAGTGTTCTCAGGAAGGCCGAGTGGGGTTCCTGGGTTTGGGAGGGTGGTCTGTAGCAGGCTATAAACTGGAAGGCAGTTTTACCCACTGTTAGTTGCACATGGATAGTCTCTGATGCTTCGTGCTGTGCCACCAACCTGGAGGTGTGGTTGTCTTTGACGAATATTGATACTCCCCCTCCTTTTGCAGTTCGGTTAGATATATAGATAGATACACACAACATTCCTCTGTAATCCATACATGGTGTCAAAGTTGAAGTGGATATTTTCATATATTTCTAGAATTTGTAAATGCCACTACAGCTTTGACAAAATGTATTTACAGCTGGCTGTCTGCATTTTTGTTCAGGTCCTACAGCCCTATTTACTGTGTGTATATTTTAAACTTCAATGTTTTCTGTTTTGCTGATGAGTCAGAGTGAAGCATTTCTTTATATTCCACAGAAAACCAACACTTGTGTGTGTTTTTAAGTCCCTTTCACATCTGCCATCCCAACCATTGAGCTTGTGTATCAGTTTTGAGCTCATTCATTCCGTGGGGCTGGGAAATCTTCCGTCAGATACTCAGTTATGAGAATCACCTGGAGGAGCCATCATCCAAGTAGACACTGGATGTCTCTTGCTTTCAGTAGCATCCTAACAGTGAGAACATTTTGAGTGGATTAGCCACTCCCCTGGCTGGTAACATGGGCATCTACATCAGTATGGTGACTGCCTCTGCCTTTCTAACAGCTCATGTTCTGTGTGCAGCAATTAAAGGCTACCATGACTGATTTGGGTGCCATGTCCACCTTATCCCTGTACTAGCCCCCATCCATCAAGTTCACCCATGTCCTTTAGTAAACATAATATTGAGAAGTTGAAAAATGGCTTCAGGACTTGTCATTCCCTCCATGAGCATACTCTTTCTGCCTGAGCAGCTTATGAAACTCTGGTTGCCTGAGTCATATTCATGGCTGTTGGTTCTTAATGAGAGAGTTAACATCACTCTTTGATGACAAGCTTGTCATACTAGGAGAAGGTCAGTCAGTGATGTTCAAAATAGTCATCAGTCAGAGAATATTGCTTGCTTTTATTTGTGGTCCTGTAGTCACCTCTTCCTCATCTATGTTCTTGTTTGCAAATAACCTTCTTGTGTCTTTTAGTAATCACTGTCTCTTCTTTTACTTATCCTAAAAACGGTTTTAGAAGTTCTGTTCATGTGTATTAATGTTATCTTACTGAACATTTACATTTCATATTTGTTCTGTGGAGCTTTTCTCCCTTAGGCCTCTGCAGAAAAGGAACTTTTGCCAAGTCAGACTTGCCCCATCACCAAATGCTAACAAATAAATAAATGGTGGAGCCTGATTGTTGAAAGATACTTCCCAAAATAGTGAATAGCTTTGCAATTTCAGTAATATTTCTGTATATTTCACTGTCGACACTTTTGTTCAAATTCTGCTGGCTGCTTAACCCGTGCTTTTGTAGACCTTAGTAGCCAGCACTGTGAAGAGTGGGCATGAAGCATTTCTGTGTATTCTGTTGTACCCCAACAGTTGTACTTTTTAATGAGAATTAACATCACTTTTTTATCCACAGTCTTGCCATATTTTGAGCTCAGTCTTAGAGGATTTTTGAAAGTATGTTCAAAATGGATGTTAACATAGAAAGACGTATTTTTTTATTTGCGGTCAGGATGGAATCTCATTGCTGGCATGATAGGTACTTCCAAAAAATGGTGGATGTCATTACAACTTAAATTTTTCACTGTCCATATTATTGTTCAAGTCCTAAAGGCTGTTTTACTCTTTGTTTACTTTGAACTTTGTTATTTCATGGTTGTCTTTCTTATATTTTGTTTTTGTTTCAAAATGCTACTGAATATTTTATTGCTTTGGAACTCATGTCATTTTGTGACACACAAGACACAATATATTGTCTTTGTAGAAAGTAAATAGTAAGTATTTACTCATTCATTCAGTGTTGAAACTTGGTATCAGTATTTTTGTTTACTCTATGCCGATGTCGAATTTAAGTGTTGAACACTTCACTAACGAGGCATACAAACATGAAGCATACCTCTTGTAAAGAAAACATCTGTGCTTTTCTTAGTCAGTGCAAGGCATTACCTCTGTTTCGTGCAACAAGCTTGTCATATTCTGGTGTCAGTTTTGAATTGGCAGTTTTTAATATGTCTCCCAAATAATCAGCCATCTAACAAGACTTTTGATTATTTGTATTCATCTTTATGACTGAGAATAACTTCATGTAAGTGCTGCCACAGATACTGAACATTTTCATAGGTTCATAGGTAAGTATTAGGCTAGCTACTCTTGCCTAATACTTAACCAATTGACCTTTTGCGCTCAAAATAACATATCCCATTCAGTTATAGATTGGTCTTACCCATCCCATTCATTGCACCTTCTGTAATGTTTCTGTAATTTTTACTGTTAGGACTTTCCCTTTGATAGGAGCAGGAAGACATGAGAATTAGTGGCTTAACTCTTAATGATCAACTATACCAATTGCCTTAGTTAAACATATAAACCAATCAACCAGACTTTTGTTGAAGCTCTGCAGGGTTCTTTCTCTGTGCTTATTGCAGTAAAGTATTAAACACTCAAGTCTGATAACCTGTAATTGCACATGTACTGGCATTTCTGGATCTGCAAAAAAAGACTGAACTTCTTTAGACAAAATATACGAGTCATTTTTTTTTAAACAGACGTCCTGTCTGGTGGACCCCAGCCATAAACAAACTATACAATAGAAGGAGGAAGCTACTACATGATAGAGCAAAATCCCAAAAAGGGAAGGCATCTCTCATCAGTATTAGCAAAAAACTACAGGCACTTATAAAATCGTCTAAGGCCAACTTCGAGAGAAAAATTGGACAGGACACTAAGGATAATCACAAGGCTTTCTTTAGTTATGTTAGGAACCTGGGTGGTAATTCCCAGATATGCTCAGAATTAGTCCAAAATGACAAAAAATACACCAAATCCACAGACATTGCCAACATCCTAGCTGACAGGTTCAGTGCAAACTCCCCCCCCCCACCAAAAGGGTAAATATCTATCCCAGCAGAGTGCTGCCCTCCTGACATCTCAGATGCTCAGGTAAGAGCCGCCCTCTCCAAAGCAAGAAACACAGCATCACAGATCACTATAAGTAAAAAACTAAGAGCTCTCATAAAATCATCCAAAGCAAATTTCGAGAGAAAAATAGCTAAAGACTCAAAAGACAATCATAAGGCCTTCTTTAGCTATGTTAGAAACCTAGGAGGAAACTCCCAGATATGCTCAGAACTAGTTCAAAATGATGTGAAGATTACTGATCCTACAGACATTGCCAACATACTGGCTGACAGGTTCAGTGCAAATTCCCCCCCCCCCAAAAGGAGAGATATCTATACCAAATGAGTGCAGCCCCAAACATCTCCAGCCCAAGTGAGAACTGCTCTCTCCAAAGCAAAAACACAGCATCCATGGGACCCGATGGTGTCCCGGCTGTGTGCTCCACGAACTCAATGAGGAATTAAACCCACAGCTAGGACAGCTGTTTAATCAAAGTCTTACCTCTGGATACGTACCCAGGGAGTGGCGCACTGCAACTGTGGTCCCACTTCACAAAGGCGGTGCCTCCACAGACCCTGGAAATTACCGCCCATTAGCTTGACAAGCCTTATCTGCAAAGCCATGGAGAGGATCATAATGGACCTCATAAATAAAGACATAGGGAATTTGCAGACTTTGGATCCAACCCAGTTTGGCTTTGTCAAAGGCAGATCATGCCTTTTAAACTTGGTTGACTTTTTGAAACAGTCACCAAAGCCATTGGAAAGGCAGTCCATACAGCCTACCTCGATCTGGCTAAGGCCGATACAATACCCACTCGGGTATAATTGAAAAACTCATCAGCTTAAATGTTAATCCATACATCACAAGATGGGTTGCAAACTGGCTGAGTGACAGAACCCACAGGGTCAGAGTTGCAGGCGCCAAGTCAGACTCAAAGCCTGTCAGATGTGGTGCCCCACACGGCTCAGTCCTGGGCCAACTCCTCTTTGGCATATACGTACAAGCAAACACAGGAGGGTTATGGCTGACAAAGTTTGCAGATGACTGCAAACTCATAGTAGAAAACACATCTGACACAGATATCCTTCAGAAGGGTCTGACAGAAGCGGATAACTGGTGCCAGAGCCACGCCTAAAGTTAAATGCCAAAAATGCATAGTCATACCCTTGGGAAAACAAGGTTACCCCTAGCTACCAAATAGGTGGCAATCCACTGAGCACAGAAGAAGTTATCAGGGACCTGGGGACCCAGGTTGATAGTAGTCTGTCATTCGACACCCATGTAGCTAAAGTAGTTAGGAAGTCCTTCTACATTGCCCACCTTATCATGAAGGGATTCTCATCTAGATCAAGGGAGGTCATAGTCTCCCTTTACTCATCACTCATCAGACCAATGATTGAGTACAATGCCCCATTCGGAATGTATCTGACCCGACACTTGCAGCAGCTGGAGAGGCCACAAAGTTCCTCACCAAAAGGATAAAGGGTCTCAAAAATCTGTCCTATGCTGCCCGACTGAAAGAACTCCAGCTCTATTCAGTCGCAGCTCAGAGGTGACCTTTGCCTAACATACAAGGCCATGTCAAACCCAGATTTGATGAATATGCTTCACCTCAAAAATCTAGATCCATCAGAGCCACAAGGGCGGAGACTTAAACCTCGACGGCTATTAATAGGACGTGCTGGAGAGATAGATTCATCACCCAAAGACTCCCTATGCTGTGGAACAAAATCCCGGTACATGTGAGGCAGAGCACCTCGCTGGCCTTGTTCAAGAGAAATCTTGACCAATGGATGGGAGATCGCAGATATACCCCAGGAATTACCTCAGTGTCATTGCTCGACAGAGGCACAGCAAAATAATGGGTATAGTTCCCCATACTAAAGGGGTGGCGTAAGCCACAAAACAATGGGCTAGGCTTATAAATGCCCTCGGGCAGATAGCCTAGTATGAACCTATGAACCTATGAACCTATGAATGGGACCCGATGGTGTCCCGGGATGTGTCCTACATGAACTCCAAGAAGAGCTAAACCCAAACATAAAACTACTGTTCACTCTCAGCCTTACTACAGGATATGTACCCAAAGAGTGGCGAACAGCAACAGTGGTCCCTCTCCACAAAGGTGGTGCCTCAACGGATCCTGGAAACTATCGCCCCATAAGCCTGACTAGCTTGGTCTGCAAAGCTATGGAAAGGATCATCATGGACCTCATGAATAAAGATATTGGGGACCTATAGACACTGGATCCTACCCAGTTTGGCTTTGTTAAGGGCAGATCCTGCCTCTTAAACCTGGTCAATTTCTTTGAAACAGTCACTAAGGCCATTGACGAGGGGAAGGTGGTCCACACAGCCTACCTGGACCTCGCAAAAGCCTTTGATACAATACCCCACTCAGGCATTATAGATAAGCTCACCAGCTTAAATATAAACCCTTATGTCACTAGACGGGTTGCAAACTGGCTCAAGGACAGAACCCATATGGTTAGAATTGCTGGAGCCATGTCAGACTCCAAACCAATTACAAGTGGCGTCCCACAAGGCTCAGTCCTGGGACCTCTCTTATTCGGTATATATTTCTCGGAGGTACAGGCCAACACGGAAGGACGTGGCTGACCAAGTTCGCAGATGACTGCAAACTGGGCACCATAATCAACTCTCCAGCCGTCACAAGCATCCTCCAAAAGGGCCTTGTGCCAGAGCCATGGCCTTAAGCTAAACGCCAAAAAGTGTATAGTCATCCCCTTTGGCAAAAACAAAGTGCCCTCAAATTACCACATAGGTGGTAATCCATTAAGTACAGAAGAAGTAATTAGGGACCTGGGGATCCAAGTTGATAGCAATCTCTCATTTGACAACCACGTGGCCAAAGTGGTTAGAAAAACATTTTATATAGCCCTTCTAATCATGAAGGGATTCATATCTAGATCAGGGGAGGTCATCGTGCCTCTTTACTCATCCCTCATCAGGCCCATAATTGAGTACAATGCCCATTTTGGGATGTACCTTACCAGACACCTGCAGCAACTGGAAAGACTCCAAAAGTACCTCACCAACAGGATCAAAGGGCTCAAACAGATGCCATATGCTGCCCGGTTAAAGAAACTCCAGCTCTACTCAATGGCATACCGCTTGCTCAGAGGCGATATGTGCCTGACGTATAAAGCCATGTCCAAACCGGAATTAATGGACATGCTGCACCTCAGAAAATCCAAATCCCATCGAGCTACGTGCTTGATAGACTTGAACCTCAGCACTGAAATAAATAGGACATGCTGGAGGGACAGATTCATAACCCAGAGGCTCCCTTCACTCTGGAATAAAATCTCAGTCCAGGTTAGACAGAGTCCCTCACTGACTCTCTTCAAGAGGAATCTTGATGAGTGGATGGGAGATCATAGGTTTACCCCGGGTATCACTTCTGTGTCACTGTTAGACAGAGGCACAGTATACTAACCTCGAAAAAGGGCATAGCAAAATTAATTTAAAATGGGTGGCGAAAGCCAAACACACTCTGCCTAGGCTTATAAATGCCCTATGCCCTAGGACAGATAGCCTAGTATGAACCTATGAACCTATCAATTTGTTTAGTGTATTTTTCTTTCATCTTTAATATTTCTACCCAGAGGTGTATTGTGCTCATGTAAGAAAGTTACACATTTCACATTCTGACAACTTATTCCATATATTCTTGAAAATTTTCAGATTTATTTTTAAACCTTTGACTACTCCAAACATTTACACTGTAAGCTGATTTTTCCCTTGAAGCTGAATATTGGGATTATTTTTGTGAGCTATAATATCAGAAAAAATATATATAATTCCTGGACTCATTTCCAAGATATTGGATTTTTTGTCTATTTTCTAGGAATGTGGCTCGACTACATCCTCATTCAAAGCAACAAAATGGAACAGCTTGACTTCTTGACTTTCATATGATAAATTAAATCATTGTGCTCGGCTTCTTCTTTGTTCAAAAAGTCTTGAAAAGCCCAGTGTTTTTGTCCTCTAGACCAGAGGTAGATTACATTGCCAGCTGTTCTGACACTGCATGGTCAAGCATTAAGACTTTGCAATACAAACTCTACTACTGTATAAATTACTCATATGTCATCACCTGTCTTCTGATTTATCATTCATCATTCATAATTGAATATGAGTAACTGCTCCAGAGGTTTTCTACACATAGCACTGCCAGTAGAAATTCCAACTAATTTTGTAAAATCCATTTCCAGGTTATCACTCACAAACATTCATTGAACACATGCCAGAAAGTTCAACAATTTTGAAGTTTTTGTTAGCACCTGTAATAAAAGTAAGACATTGGTCACTTTCTTTAACAATGATGCTTTCGTCCATAGGTAAGGAGAAAAAGCAGACATCACAAGCTCTGCTTGTACCAATCAGTTAGTTTGGTTGAAATGTCTGCTTCTATCTGTATAGTCACATGGTAAAAAGCATTCTCATGTCATCCTCTCTATTATAGATATAATCCTGAAACAGTCATCAGCCTATATTAAGAAGTAACATTTTTAAAAGCTTTCCCAAACAACTTACCTTCTTGAAAAAAATTCTGTTCTCCAGTCAGCATTTCCTGCATAACCTTTGTTTTTATCTTTTTCTTGCATGTGCAGCAAAATTGGAAAGACTAGTATGTTTGGTTTCAGCATGCTGACAGATATTACATACATCAGATTTGGAAAGACTAGTATGTTTGGTTTCAGCATACTGACAGATATTACATGCATTAGATTTGGAAAGGTTTCAGCATG
Source organism: Protopterus annectens (assembly GCF_019279795.1). Classification (NCBI taxonomy): domain Eukaryota; kingdom Metazoa; phylum Chordata; order Ceratodontiformes; family Protopteridae; genus Protopterus; species Protopterus annectens. The sequence goes on along the minus strand of NC_056726.1, from coordinate 629,580,345 downwards.
CCGACAGATATTACATACATCAGATTTGGAAAGACTAGTATGTTTGGTTTCAGCATGCTGACAGATATTACATACATCAGATTTGGAAAGACTAGTATGTTTGGTTTCAGCATGCTGACAGATATTACATACATCAGATTTGGAAAGACTAGTATGTTTGGTTTCAGCATGCTGACAGATATTACATACATCAGATTTGGAAAGACTAGTATGTTTGGTTTCAGCATGCTGACAGATATTACATACATCAGATTTGGAAAGACTAGTATGTTTGGTTTCAGCATGCTGACAGATATTACATACATCAGATTTGGAAAGACTAGTATGTTTGGTTTCAGCATGCTGACAGATATTACATACATCAGATTTGGAAAGACTAGTATGTTTGGTTTCAGCATGCTGACAGATATTACATACATCAGATTTGGAAAGACTAGTATGTTTGGTTTCAGCATGCTGACAGATATTACATACATCAGATTTGGAAAGACTAGTATGTTTGGTTTCAGCATGCTGACAGATATTACATACATCAGATTTGGAAAGACTAGTATGTTTGGTTTCAGCATGCTGACAGATATTACATACATCAGATTTGGAAAGACTAGTATGTTTGGTTTCAGCATGCTGACAGATATTACATACATCAGATTTGGAAAGACTAGCATGTTTGGTTTCAGCATGCTGACAGATATTACATACATCAGATTTGGAAAGACTAGTATGTTTGGTTTCAGCATGCTGACAGATATAACATACATCAGATTTGGAAAGACTAGTACGTTTGGTTTCAACATGCTGACAGATATTACATACAACAGATTTGGAAAGACTAGTATGTTTGGTTTCAGCATGATGACAAATATTACATACATCAGATTTGGAAAGACTAGTATGTTTGGTTTCAGCATGCTGACAGATATTACATACATCAGATTTGGAAAGACTAGTATGTTTGGTTTCAGCATGCTGACAGATATTACATACATCAGATTTGGAAAGACTAGTATGTTTGGTTTCAGCATGCTGACAGATATTACATACATCAGATTTGGAAAGACTAGTATGTTTGGTTTCAGCATGCTGACAGATATTACATACATACATCAGATTTGGAAAGACTAGTATGTTTGGTGTCAGCATGCTGACAGATATGACATACATCAGATTTGGAAAGACTAGTATGTTTGGTTTCAGCATGCTGACAGATATTACATACATCAGATTTGGAAAGACTAGTATGTTTGGTTTCAGCATGCTGACAGATATTACATACATCAGATTTGGAAAGACTAGTATGTTTGATTTCAGCATGCTAACAGATATTACATATATTAGATTTGGAAAGAGTGGTGTGTTTGGTTTCCGCATGCTGACAGATATTACATGCATCAGATTTGGAAAGACTAGTATGTTTGGTTTCAGCATGCTGACAGATATTACATACATCAGATTTGGAAAGACTAGTATGTTTGGTTTCAGCATGCTGACAGATATTATATACATCAGATTTGGAAAGACTAGCAAGTTTGGTTTCAACATGCTGACAGATATTACATACATCAGATTTTGAAAGACTAGTATGTTTGGTTTCAACATGCTGACAGATATTACATACATCAGATTTGGAAAGACTAGTAAGTTTGGTTTCAGCATGCTGACAGATATTACATACATCAGATTTGGAAAGACTAGTATGTTTGGTTTCAGCATGCTGACAGATATTACATACATCAGATTTGGAAAGACTAGTTTGTTTGGTTTCAGCATGCGGACAGATATTACATACATCAGATTTGGAAAGACTAGCATGTTTGGTTTCAGCATGGTGACAGATATTACGTACATGAGATTTGGAAAAACTAGTATGTTTGGTTTCCGCATGCTGAGACATATTGCATACATCAGATTTGGAAAGACTAGCATGTTTGGTTTCAGCATGCAGACAGATATTACATACACCAGATTTGGAAAGACTAGTATGTTTGGTTTCAGCATGCTGACAGATATTACATACATCAGATTTGGAAAGACTAAGTTTAGTTTCACCATGCTGACAGATATTACAAACATCAGATTTGGAAAGACTAGTAAGTTTGGTTTTAGAATGCTGACATATATTACATACATCAGATTTGGAAAGACTAGTATGTTTGGTTTCAGCATGGTGACAGATATTACATACATCAGATTTGGAAAGACTAGTATGTTTGGTTTCAGCATGCTGACAGATATTACATATATTAGATTTGGAAAGACTAGTATGTTTGGTTTCAGCTTGCTGACAGATATTACATACATCAGATTTGGAAAGACTAGTATGGTTTGTTTCAGCATGCTGACAGATATTACATTCATCAGATTTGGAAAGACTAGCATGTTTGGTTTCATCATGCTGACAGATATTACATACATCAGATTTGGAAAGACTAGTATGTTTGGTTTCAGCATGCTGACAGATATTACATACATCAGATTTGGAAAGACTAGTATGTTTGGTTTCAGCATGCTGACAGATATTACATACATCAGATTTGGAAAGACTAGTATGTTTGGTTTCAGCATGCTGACAGATATTACATACATCAGATTTGGAAAGACTAGTATGTTTGGTTTCAGCATGCTGACAGATATTACATACATCAGATTTGGAGACACTAGTTTGTTTGGTTTCAGCATGCTGACAGATATTACATACATCAGATTTGGAAAGACTAGTAAGTTTGGTTTCAGCATGCTGACAGATATTACATACATCAGTTTTGGAAAGACTAGTATGTTTGGTTTCAGGATGCTGACAGATATTAAGTAGATCAGATTTGGAAAGACTGGTATGTTTGGTTTCAGCATGCTGACAGATATTACATACATCAGATTGGGAAAGACTAGTAGTTTGGTTTCAGCATGCAGACAGATATTACATACATCAGATTTGGGAAGACTAATATGTTTGGTTTCAGCATGCTGACAGATATTACATACATCAGATTTGGAAAGAGTAGTATGTTTGGTTTCAGCATGCAGAAAGATATTACATGCATCAGATTTGGAAAGACTAGTACGTTTGGTTTCAACATGCTGACAGATATTACATACAACAGATTTGGAAAGACTAGTATGTTTGGTTTCAGCATGGTGACAGATATTACATACATCAGATTTGGAAAGACTAGTATGTTTGCTTTCAGCATGCTGACAGATATTATATACATCAGATTTGGAAAGACTAGCAAGTTTGGTTTCAACATGCTGACAGATATTACATACATCAGATTTGGAAAGACTAGTATGTTTGGTTTCAACATGCTGACAGATATTACATACATCAGATTTGGAAAGACTAGTATGTTTGGTTTCAGCATGCTGACAGATATTACATACATCAGATTTGGAAAGACTAGTATGTTTGGTTTCAGCATGCTGACAGTTATTACATACATCAGATTTGGAGAGACTAGTTTGTTTGGTTTCAGCATGCTGACAGATATTACATACATCAGATTTGGAAAGACTAGTATGTTTGGTTTCAGCATGCTGACAGATATTACATACATCAGATTTGGAAAGACTAGTATGTTTGGTTTCAGCATGCTGACAGATATTACATACATCAGATTTGGAAAGACTAGTATGTTTGGTTTCAGCATGCTGACAGATATTACATACATCAGATTTGGAGAGACTAGTTTGTTTGGTTTCAGCATGCTGACAGATATTACATACATCAGATTTGGAAAGACTAAGTTTAGTTTCACCATGCTGACAGATATTACAAACATCAGATTTGGAAAGACTAGTAAGTTTGGTTTCAGCATGGTGACAGATATTACATACATCAGATTTGGAAAGACTAGCATGTTTGGTTTCCTCTAAACCCTTTAATTTAAACGTTTGGAAAAACTAATTTAAAATTTTTTTTTTTTGGACAATATTACCTCAATTTTTTGGGCCCGGGGGATTTTTTGGGAAACTTTGGGGGGCCCAAAAATCAATTTTGGAAAAACTAGTATTTTGGTTTCCTGCTCAGTATTTCGATTTGGGAAAATATATGTTTTTTAAAACCCCAAAAATTACATATGATTTGGGAAGTTGTTTTTTTTCCCTTTTAAAAATTTTTTAAAAATAAAAAAATTTTTAAAAAGGAAAAAATTTTTTTTTTTGGGGGCAAAATTTTAAACCAAGGAAAAAAACCCAGGGTTTTTTTCCATGGAAGGGGGGTTTTAAAAAAAATTTTTTTTTAAAAATTATGTTTGGGTTTTCCCCCCGTACAAAAATTTAAAAGTTTTTTCCCCCATTTTTTTTGTTTAAAACATTTTGGGGCCCCGTTTATTTTAATTTAAAATTTTTTGCTAAGAAACATACTAATTTTGGGAAAAATGATTTTGGTTTAGTCTACGATAAAACTAGTTTTGGGAAAAAAATAGTTTTGGGGGGGTTTTAATTGGAAAAATTTTTTTTTCCAAAAATTTAAACTTTTTGGGTTTTTTTTCAGATCTAAAAAATTTTAATAACAATTTTTTTGGGGGTTGGGGTTTTGTTTAAACAAATTTTTTTCCTTTGGGGTTTAAAAATTTTAGAGTTTGGTTTTTCCGCAAATTTTAAACCGATTTGGAAAATTTTTAAAAGTTTTTTAATCTAGGGGAAAAAATTTTCAAAAAATTTTTTTTTTTTTTTAAAAGGAAGTTTTAAAAGATTTGGAAAGATGTATTTTTTTCACTTACAAAAACTTTAAAAAATTTTTAAAAAATTTTTTTTTAGTTTGGGGAAATTTTTAGATTGAAAGATTTATTTTTTTGAAAAAGTTTTCCAGGGGTTTTTTTTGGGGAAAAGGGTTTGGTTTCAGGGGGTTTTAAAAAAATAAAAAGGGGTTTTTTAAATTTTAAAAAATTTTTTTTTGGCCCTTTAAAATTTAAAAATGAGGAAAGCTAGTTTTTGGTTTAAAATTTCAGTTTACTCAAGTTTTAAAAAGGGTTTAAAAATTTTTTTGTTTAAAGGGTGTTTGGGGTAACAACTCAGTTTAAAACTGAGTTTTTTTTACATGTTTTGGGGGTTTTTAAATCCCGATTTGGAAAAAATTTTTTTTTTGAAATTTTGGGGTTTAAAACAAAGTTTTTTCAAATTTACATTTAAAATTTTTTGGGGTTTTTGGGAAAAATTTTTTGGGTTTAAAAATTTTTTAAAAAAAATTTTTTTTTTAAAAAAAATGGGGTTTTTTTGGAAACTATAAATTTGGTTTCAGTTTTTTTAAAAAGGGAAATAATTTTTTTTTCTCAGTTTGGAAAGGGGGGTAAAAATGTTTTTTTTTTGGGTCAAAAATTTTTTTTTTAAAAAAAAATTTTAAAAAGGGGGAAAAAAATTTTTTTGGGGGTTTTTTAGCATCTGAAATATTAAAAAAAGTTTTTTGGGAAAAAAAAGATTTAAAAAATTTTTTGGGGGTTTAAACCCTTGGGTTTTAAAAAAAAAATTCAAATTTTTTTTTTGGGAAAACTTAAAATTTTTGGGGGTTTTTTCAGCCAAAACTGAAAAGAAAAATTTTTTAAAATTTAAAACCCTTTAAAAAATTTTTGGTTTCAGATTTAAAAAAGGGGTTTTTTAAAAAATTTTCACAGATTTTAAAAACATAGTTTGGTTTAAAATTTAAAAAATTTAAAATTTTTTAATTTAAAGATTTAAAACCCGTTTAAAGGGTTTGGGTTTTTTTTCGGGGAAACCCAAAAAAAAAAATTTTTAAAAAAAATCAATTTTGGAAAAACAGATTTTTTTGGGGGGTTTTAAAACAGTTTGGGGAAATTTTTTTAAAAAATCAGATTTGGAAAATATTTTGTTTTTTTTTAAAAATGTTTTTCCCAAAAATTAAAAAAAAGGTTTTTTGGGAAAAATTTTTAGTTAAAATTTTTTGGTTTTTTTTAAAATTTGGGCCGAAAAAATTTTTAAAAAATTTTTTTATTCAGATTTGGGAAAGGAAAAAAGGGGTTTACAAAAATTTTTTTTTTTTAGGGGTATTTTTAAAAATTTTCCCCCAAATTTAATTTTTGGAAAAAAGGGTTTTTTTTAAAAATTTTTTTTTAAGGTTTTTTGGGGGATTTTTTTTAAAAAAATTTTTTTTTTTAAAATTTTTGGAAAATTTTTTTTAAAGTTTTTTTTGTTTTTTTAACAAAAAAAACTAAAAAATTTTTTTAAAAATTTCAATTTTAAAAATTTTGGGGAAATTTTTTTTTGGGGTTTTTTCAGCAAATTTTTTTAAAAGATTTTTTTTCCCCTTTTTTAATTTTTTTAAAAAAAGCCCTTTTTTTGGGGAAAAAATTTTTTTTGGTTGGGTTTTTTTGAGGGTTTTTTTTCAAATTTTTTTTTAAAATTTTTTAAAAAAAAATTTTTTTTTTGGGGGGAAAAAGGGGGTTTTAATTTCAGATTTTGGGGAAAAAAAGATTTTTGGGGGAAAAAAACCCCAAATAAAAATTTTTAAAATTTTTTTCCAGATTTTTTAAAGGAAATTTGTTGTTTGGGTTTACCAAAAAGTTTAAAAAAATTTCAAATACCCTAAAATTTTTTTTTTTAAAAAAAAATTTTTTTGGGGGTTTGGGGGTTTTTTTGATGTGAAATATTTTACATTTTTTTTTTTCAAACCCAATTTGGAAAATAATTTTTTTTTTTTTTTGTGGTTTTTCAGGAAAAACAATTTAAACAGTTTTTGGGAAAAAATTTTATTTTGTTTTTTAGCATGCTGACAGATATTACAAAACAGATTTGGAAAACTAGTTGTTTGGTTTCAGCATGCTGACAGATATTACATACATCAGATTGGGAAGGACTAGTAGTTTGGTTTCAACATGCTGACAGATATTATATACATCAGATTTGGAAAGACTAGTATGTTTGGTTTCAAAGCTGACAGATATTACATAAACAGATTTGGAAAGAATTTTGTTTGGTTTCAGCATGCTGACAGATATTACATACATCAGATTTGGAAAGATAGTAGTTTGGTTTCAGCATGCTGACAGATATTACATAAACAGATTTGGAAAGACTAGTATTTTGGTTTCAGCATGCTGACAGATATTTACATTTTGGGGGAAAAAAATTTTTTTTGGGGCCGAAAATTTTCATTTTGGGGGGGTTTGGTTTCAGCATGCGACAGATATTACATCATCAGATTTGGAAAGCTAGATGTTTGGTTTCAGCATGCTGACAGATATTACATACACAGATTTGGAAAGACTAGTATGTTTGGTTTCAGCATGTGACAGATATTAAAAATCAGATTTGGAAAGACTAGTATGTTTGGTTTCAGCATGCTGACAGATATTACATCAGATTTGGAAAGACTAGAGTTTGGTTTCACATGCTGACAATATTTCATACAAGATTTGGAAAGACTAATTTTTGGGTTTTAGCATGCTGACAGATATTACATACATCAGATTTGGAAAGACTAGTATGTTTGGTTTCAGCATGTGACAGATATTACATAGATTTGGAAAACTAGTATGTTTGGTTTCCCTGTGACAATTTAAAAAATTTAAAAAATTTTTTTTTTTAAAAAAAAAAAAAATTTAAAAAATTTTTTTTTTTAAAAAATATTAAAAAATTTAAAAATTTTTTTTTTTAAAAAAAAAAAAAGATTTGGAAAGACTAGTTGTTTGGTTTAGCATGCTGACAGATATTACATACATCAGATTTGGAAACTAGTTTTTTTGGTTTCAGCATGCTGACAGATATTACATACATCAGATTTGGAAAGAAAGGGTTTTTTCACATGCTGACAGATATTACAACATCAGATTTGGAAAGACTAGTAGTTTGGTTTAGATGCTGACAATATTAAAAAATTTAAAAAATTTTTTTTTCCCTGCTGACAGATATTTAAAATCAGATTTGGAAAGACTAGTATGTTTGGTTTCAGCACGAAAATTTTTTTTGGAAAAAATTTTTTTTTTTTTTTTTTTTTGGAAAAAAGGTTTCAGCATGCTGACAGATATTACATCATTGGTTTGGAAAAAATTTTTTTTTTACATGCTACAGATATTACATAATAGATTTGGAAAGACTAGTATGTTTGGTTTCAGCATGCTGACAGAATTTCAACATCAGATTTGGAAAGATTTTTGTTTGGTTTCACATGCTGACAGATATTACATCCCGATTTGGAAAGACTAGTATGTTTGGTTTCAGCATGTGACAATATTACATACATCAGATTTGGAAAGACTAGTATGTTTGGTTTTGGCATGCTGACAGATATTACATACATCAGATTTGGATAGTATGTTTGGTTTCAGCATGCTGGCAGATATTACATACATCAGATTTGGAAAACTAGTTTTTTGGTTTCAGCATGCTGGGTATTACATACATCAGATTTGGAAAGACTAGTATGTTTGGTTTCAGCATGTGACAGATATTAAAAATCAGATTTGGAAAGACTGTTGTTTGGTTTCAGCGCTGACAGATATTAAAACATCA
>NC_056726.1:629552747-629571382 GCF_019279795.1 Protopterus annectens | reverse complement strand
ATAGAAATGCTACTCAACAGCAGCAGTGTAAACCTCAAGATGCATGCAGTGGAAACTGTCCTTAGCATGGGTACAGGAATATCCGTGCAGTAACAGACTCCTGGTACAAGGCTCCCAGGTGCACACCATCACTGCCAGGTCATTCCTCATACCATGCTTGTCGTCCCCTACACATGCACCAAACCAGAACAGGGGGGATGTATCCAAAGGCACCTCAGATACACACACCCCCAGGTTGGTGGCACAGCACAAAGCATCAGAGCCTATCCATGTGCAACTAACAGTGGGTTAGACTGCCTTCAGGTTCATAGCCTGGCACACACCACCCTCCCATACCCAGGAAACCCACTTGACCTTCCTGACAACACTGGGAATATGACTGTCTCTACAAATACCATTATATGGGTGGACTGTGACTACCCAAACATAGAGTGTGAGCATTACTCTAGCTCCAAGACCCTATCTGAAGGGTTCTTAGCATTCATTCCCTGCATTGCTATAGAACAACTTGTTACCACTCCCACAAGAGGTGACAACATGCTGCACCTGCTCATCACCAACATGTGGACTATATGCTCCAGACCAGTCATGTATCCCTCGCTGGTGGGATGACACCATCTACGACCCACACTGTATATTTACATACCACATGCAGCCCCTGCACAAAACACCATAGTCATACAGTTGTCTGATGCATATTCCATGTATTCACATGAGGCAGGCTTCGGACATGGGAACTATTGCAGTTCACAGGTACATATGTGTAGGTGGCACACACATACATCATGTGTGCATTGACAATACTGATATAATGTATGTTATGCAATATTGGGAACAACACCACACACACATGGACAAACTGTGTGACAAAAATACACATGGCGTTTGTAGGATACAAACCCCTATCTAACTATGTTAGGTCACTTGTGAGAGATGCAGTAGCAGAGTGTGCTATTTGCATTACTGGGAGGATTGCTTTCTCCTGCTGTACTTATAGGGTGCTGACATCATCAGTGTTTAGACAGTGGAATATGCAGCATGTGTTGTGAAGTAATAGTTGTCAAAAGGGACATTTCTCTTACACATAGAATTGCACACACACTACTCCCCCCCACAGTCACACACACATTGAGTACTTACAGGATTCAAACCCCTATCTAACTATGTTATGACACTTGTGAGAGACGCAGTAGCAGAGCGCGCTATTTGCATTACTGGGAGGATGGCTTTCTCCTGCTGTACTTATAGGGTGCTGACATTATCAGTGTTTAGACAGTGGAATATGCAGCATGTGTTGTGTAGTAATAGTTGCCAAAAGGGACATTTCTCTTACATAGAATTCACACTACTCCCCCACACATCCACACACACACTGAGCACTTGCAGGATTCAAACCCCTACCTAACTATGTTATGACACTTGTGAGAGATGCAGTAGCAAAGCGTGCTATTTGCATTACTGGGAGGATTGCTTTCTCCTGCTGTACTTATAGGGTGCTGACATTATCAGTGTTTAGACAGTGGAATATGCAGCATGTGTTGTGTAGTAATAGTTGCCAAAAGGGACATTTCTCTTACACATAGAATTGCACACACTACTCCCCCCCACACAGTCACACACACACTGAGCACTTGCAGGATTCAAACCCCTACCTAACTATGTTATGACACTTGTGAGAGATGCAGTAGCAGAGCGCGCTATTTGCATTACTGGGAGGATTGCTTTCTCCTGCTGTACTTATAGGGTGCTGACATCATCAGTGTTTAGACAGTGGAATATGCAGCATGTGTTGTGTAGTAATAGTTGCCAAAAGGGACATTTCTCTTACACATAGAATTGCACACACACTACTCCCCGCCACATACACACCCACACACTGAGTATTTGCAGGATTCAAACCCCTATCTAACTATGTTGCGACACTTGTGAGAAACGCAGCAGCAGAGCGCACTATTTGCATTACTGTGAGATTTGCTTTCTCCTGCTTTACTTTTAGGGTGCTGACATCATCAGTGTTTAGACAGTTGAATATGCAGCATGTGATGTGTTGTACTAGTTGCCAAAAAGGACATTTTTCTTACACATAGAATTGCACACACACTACTCCCCCCATAGTCACACACACACTGAGCACTTGCAGGATTCAAACCCCTACCTAACTATGTTATGACACTTGTGAGAAACGCAGTAGCAGAGCACACTATTTGCATTACTGGGAGGATTGCTTTCTCCTGCTGTACTTATAGGGTGCTGACATCATCAGTGTTTAGACAGTGGAATATGCAGCATGTGTTGTGAAGTAATAGTTGCCAAAAGGGACATTTCTCTTACACATAGAATTGCACACACACTACTCCCCCCCCCCCCATAGTCACACACACACTGAGCACTTGCAGGATTCAAACCCCTACCTAACTATGTTATGACACTTGTGAGAAACGCAGTAGCAGAGCGCACTATTTGCATTACTGGGAGGATTGCTTTCTCCTGCTGTACTTATAGGGTGCTGACATCATCAGTGTTTAGACAGGGGAATATGCAGCATGTGTTGTGTAGTAATAGTTGCCAAAAGGGACATTTTTCTTACACACACACTACCCCCCCTCCCCCCCACACAGTCACACACACACTGAGCACTTGCAGGATTCAAACCCCTAACTATGTTATGACACTTGTGAGAGACGCAGTAGCAACGCTATTTGCATTACTGGGAGGATTGTTTTCTCCTGCTGTACTTATAGGGTGCTGAAATCATCAGTGTTTAGACAGTGGAATATGCAGCATGTGTTGTGTTGTACTGGTTGCCAAAAGGAACATTTCTCTTACACATGGAATTGCACACACTACTCCCCCACACACTGAGCACTTGCAGGATTCAAACCCCTACCTAACTATGTTATGACACTTGTGAGAGACGCAGTAGCAGAGCACGCTATTTGCATTACTGGGAGGCTTGCTTTCTACTGCTGTACTTATAGGGTGCTGACATCATCAGTGTTTAGACAGTGAAATATGCAGCATGTGTTGTGTTGTACTAGTTGCCAAAAGGAACATTTCTCTTACACATGGAATTGCACACACTACTCCCCCACACACATTCACACACACACACACACACACACACTGAGCACTTGCAGGATTCAAACCCCTACCTAACTATGTTATGACACTTGTGTGAGACGCAGTAGAAGAGCGCACAATTCAAATTACTGGGTATCATTTCTGCTCCTGACATATGTATAGTGTGCTGACATCATTATGTATGAAGAGGTATGTACATCTGTTACTATCCATCAGTACAGGGGAGAGCATATCTATGCATTAACTTTGCACAGTCACAGTGGCCTACTGTACTGTGGAGGCAGACGCCAAATACACTGTGGATAGCCTTCTGTATTCCCTAGGAACAACAGTCTAGTATTGCACTCTCTGACCCATATGTTTACCTGTCAGATGCAAGTATCTGTTGCTCATATACTGTTTGTGGGTTTTTATTGCCATAGCCTTCCCTATCTCTATAAACAACTTGTGTACTGTGGAAGATGTTTGCATATGAGTGGGATCCAGTACTTTACTTATGTCTCTGTTGTAACTTCACTGTGTGCACTGAGCAGATGTCTGTATTGTGGGAGTTTCCTGTGTTAACACATACAAATGCCAGATATGTGTGTGCAACTGCTGAACTGTGACATGACCTAAGTGTGTGAGCATGCCCAGTTCACAGTTTATATGGCTTCTTGACTGACACGTCTCATTTATCTAAGTGTGCGAGCATGTCCAGTGTGACCTTTCCTTATGTTGGGATCTGTGGACCACCACATTTGTGTTTGTGTGTGGACGCCATCTATATTTCACATGTACAGTTGAGTATTGGACATCAGGTTGTGTTCTTACTGCCCAACTGCTTTGTGTCTGAACCTAACAGGCATTATGCTGTGCCTGCAGGGTCGCCATGGGATAGTTTGCATACAGTTGTCAACATCCTTTCCTACTGACCAAACAGTTGTATTGTCGTATAGTGTACTGGTGCAGTACTTTCACTGTGGTGGACAGTATAATCGGTTTCAGTCCTATCACTGCTTGTAATATTTATAGTGAGCACACCAGACTGGTTGAGGCCAGTTGTGCAGATATGATCATGTTGCATTTTGTTCAGATATGGACAGCATAGTACATGATTGTCCAACATTGTTAATGTATTCCACAACTTGTGTGGACAGTGACAAACAATGGCCATGTGCCCTAGTCCATTTGTAATGCTAGTCAGAGAGTGTTTGTCCTTCAACACACATTTACTGGTGTTTGCCATGACATATGTCATGGTTAGTGTGCTATTGCCTCTGTCTACCGTGACATACAGGTGATATCCAGGGTACACCTACCATCTCCCATCCAGTCATCATGATTCCTCTGGATGACAGTCAATGAGGGACTCCCTGGATAACCTGTAGTGGGAGTTTAGTCGTGAGTGGAGTGAGCTTCTGGATTATGGACCAATCGGTACAGCATGTCCTGTTTATGTCTGTGCTGGGGTTCAGGCCTGTCAGCTGCATAGGTCACCAGCATTCAGATTTTACATGGTGCCAAATGTTCATTGATACCAGCTTGGTCATGGCTCTATACATCAGGCACAGTTCACCTCCAGTCAGGCGGTATGGCACTGTGTGGAGCTGCACTGCAGTTTGTTTAATCAGGCGACACATGGCATCTGTTACAGCTCTGCGATCCTCCTGGTGGGGTATTTGTGGGGTCTTTCCAGTTGATGCAGGTGTCTGCTAAGGTACATCCCTGAAGGGCCATTGTACACAATTGTGAGGCTGCTGATGGATGACTGGAGAGGCACATTGACCTACACTGACCGAGCTGTGCTTACCTTCATGATTAGGTGGGTATATGGTATGTTTCTGTAACTACTACAGACACATGGTTGTCACATACAGGATATCTATCACCTTGTGTCCCCAGGTCTCTTATTGCTCCTGACGTACTTACTGGGTTATCACCTATGTGGTAATTTCTGGCCATGTACTGTGTTTCCACAGGGGATGACTATACACTATTCTGCATTTAGCTTGTTGACCTGGCTGTGGCACCACTTGTCTGTTTCTATGTGTGCCTTTTGTAGGTTGCTTGTGTCAGCTGGAGGATCCGATATGGTGGGCAGTTTGTAGTCCTCTGCGAACCTGTTCAGACAGAGTCCTTCCATGTTGGCCTGTACCTATGTGACATATATAGCATACAAGAGAGGTCCCAGGACCATGCCTTGTGGGATGCCAGTTGTACCTGGTTTGCAGTCTGCCATGGCTGCAGCATGTCTGACCAGGTCAGTTCTGTCCTTGAGCTGGTTTGCAACCCATCTACTTGCATAGGGGTTTATAGTTAGGCTGGTGAGCTTATCTGTACCGTCAACTAGGGTATTGTATGGAGGGGTTTAGCAAGGTCCAGATAGGCTGTGTGATCCACATTCCCCACATCAATGGCCTTGGTGCGTGTTTCACATGAGTCAGACATGTGTAAGGGGCAGGATCTGCCCTATGACAGCCACATTGGGTAGGGTCCAATGTCTGTAGGTACCCAATCTCATTATTCCTGGGATCCATGATCATCCTCTCCATTACATTGCCAACCTAGATAGTCGGGGTTGAGGGGTGATAGTTTGCAGTATCCATTCAGGCACCCCCTTTGTGGTGAGGGACCACTATTGCTGTACACTGCTCTTTGGGTACATATCCTGTGGTAAGACTGTGAGTGCGCAGTAGTGCTATTTGGTGTTCCATTCTTCTTACAGTACTTGTTGGACACAACCCAGGACACCATCTGGTACCATTAATGCTGTGTGCTGTGCTTTGTGGATGCTGGCTGTTACCTCAGCATCTGCAATGTCAGGGGGCTAGCACTCTGCTGGGATAGATATTTGGCAGTTAGGTGCTGGGAGGGAGTTTGCAAGGAATCTGTTAGGTAGGATGTTGGCAATGTGTGTGGGTTTGGTGTATTGTTTGTGATATTAGAGTGCTGCAGAGCATATCTGTGGATTATCACCATGGTTCCTACCATCAGGTAGGACAGCTGTGTGATAATCCTTTGTGTCCTGCACAATTTGTATTGTCACAGGTTCATAGGTTCATACTAGGCTATCTGCCCTGGCCTTGTTTGAGCATGGACAGACTGTGTGTGAGTTTCGACACCCTTTGCAATGTGTATATTATGCCCATGTAGGGTTTACTTTACTAGATGTGACACAGGGATGGCCCCCAGTGTACACCTACTATCTCCCATGCACTTCACCAGATTTCTCTTGTTGAGTTTGAGTGTGGAGCTCAGCCTATCATGGACTGGGATTCTGTTCCAGAGTGTAAGGAGCCTCTGGGTTATGGATCTGTCCATCCAGCACATCCTATTTATCTATGTGTGGAGGTTCAGATATCTCACTGTGGTGTCTCTGCTGGATTTGGGGTTTCTGCAGTGGAGCATGTCCATTCATTCTGGATTGGACATGGCCTTGTACATCAGGCATACATCACCTCTGACTGGGCAGTATGCTTCTGAATTGGGCTGTGATTTCTTCAGCCAGGCTGAAGATGTCCAGTGTTTGGACCCTTTATCCTGTTGGTGAGGTACATTTGGGGTCTTTCTAACTGCTGCAGGTGTAAGGTAAGGTAAATCCGAACTGGGGCATTGTTGTCACATATGGGCCTGATAAGGGAAGAGTATGGGGGCACAGTGACCTCTCTTGATCTACATGTGCATCCTTTCATATTAAGGTGGGCAATATAGCAGGTCTTCCTGGCCACCTTGGCAATGTGAGTGTCACATGACAGGTTACCGTCCACTTGTGTCCCTAGGTCCCTGATTACTTCTTCCATACATAATGGATTGACACCTATGTCATACTTTGTGTGTGCCTTGTTTGGTATTTGTTGAGACATTCATACTCTGCAGTGTCTACAGGAAGGCTGTCTGGGGTACCTGGGTTTGTGAGTGTGGTCTGTAGCAGGCTTCAAACAAGGACACAGTTTGAGCCAGTGTTACTTACCTGTGGATAGTCCATGCTGCTTCTTGCTGTGGTACCAACCTGGGGGTGTGGTTATCCTTGACAATTACTGATAGCCACACTCCTATTGTCGTGTGTTCCATGTTTTGGAGCTGTACAGCATGGTATGAGGCATAACCTGGTAGTATTAGGGTGCTCTTCTGGGCCTTGACCCAGGTTTCTGTTACAGAACAGATATTACCATTCTCCATGCTGTGGTGGGTTTGGTCTGCATGCACCTTGCAGGTTAGACTTCTGGCATTGGGTAGCATTACGTCCAGGTTGTTATCCCTTGTGCTACCTATGGTGGTGGGTTTGTGTTTCCAGCCTTACCTATTCAAGGCACAGTGGGGGTGACAACAGCCTTTCCCAGTATCCACACAGCCAGGTGTGGTGGGTGCATGCCATCCCTAGCAGGTGGGGCATCATGTCTTGCTCGGCATGTCAGCCCAGGCTGTCAGCCATGTGTTCCCCCTTGCTAACAGCAATACTTTAGCCAATTATTGTACTTGATCTTGTTGTCTTCATAGTGTGGCATCATGCTTGGTGAGGGTGAGATGTTAGGCAGGGTCTTCATGTTTGCATATACTAGATGGTGTTACATTGCACATACTACACTCCCTGTACATGTTTGAGAGCAGGTTGTGTCATGTTAGGCGTCCCTGTTACTATACGAGTGAGTCAGAGAGGGGTATCATTCCCAGGGTTCCTTACCGAGCCAGTGTATGTGCTATGCGTTGCCTCTTTGCCAAGGCCAGAGCATACTGGGCATGCCTCCTTCTGCCTACTGGGGCAGGCTCAGGTTGTTCCTCCTCCGAGTCACGCTCTGCCTGTGATGGCCTTGGCAATGGTGGGGGGCTGTTTGTCCCGGCCCTATGCTGGTCCTGCTGCAGCTGTTTTCGCAGAATCATATTATGTAGCATAGCACATACCATGACAATTTGGGTACATGTAGTTGGTGAGTACTGCAAGGCTCCACCAGATGTGTCCAGGCACAGGAACCGTGACTTGAGCAGCCCAAACACACGCTCTATTACATTACGTGTTTGTGCGTGTGCCTCATTATGGTGTTCTTGTTTAGGTGTATGTGCGTTTCTGATGGGTGTCATCAGCCACGGCTCCAGTGCATATCCTGCATCCCCCACTAGGTGACCATGTGGGATGTCCCCATTGGCAAATGTCTGGTACAGCTGCGTTAAATGCCAGATATGGGAATCATGGTAGCTCCCAGGGCAGCCAGCACACACATTCATTATTATGCCCTGGGCATCACACACGACCTGGCAGTTGATGGAGGGGAAGCCCTTGTGGTTAATGTAGGCCCTACCCCGCTCACCGGCTGGTGCTTTGATGCGTATGTGCGTGCAGTCTATTGCACCCACTACCTCAGGGTATTCCGCTATTTGATGGAAGAGACGCATATTGCTGGCCAATACCTCACGGGCATTGGGGAAATATACATGCTCACCGACATGTGCTGACATGGCATCCAGGAACTGGTGCAGTACCCTGGAGGCTGATGCCTGTGATAGCCCCATCATATTACCAGTTGGTCTCTGGAAGGTACCTGTTGCTAGTATTCTTAGGCCAACACATACCTTGGTTTCCACTGGGATGGGTTCCCCTGTTGGTTCTGTGTGTGAGGCGTGGCCTGCACAGCTCAACAATTTGCTGCAGGAGGTCTCTGTCCACTCTATAGCGCTCCACTATCTCCAGCTCATGTAGCCCCTGGTAGGTGACCCTGGGCCTGTACACTCTTCTCTGTCTCCTCACTGTGGGTTGTCTGGCAGCATTTGCATTGTCACCACCCTCAGCAAGTCTCCCATGTCTCCTTATAACAGCTATGGCAGCCCCTAGCATGTTTGGTCTGAGTGCAGCTTTTTCAGTTTTCACTTCTACTAGCTTACTCCTGTCTTGCAGTGTCTCTTGAGAGAAACATACTGCAATGCTGTTTGCAGTGTTTTAAGTGCTGGGCTGGGCTAGTATTCTGCCTGTGTAATTGCCTGCTTCTAATTGTTTTCACCTGCTAGCTCTACCAGTATTCCCTGCTAGCTTCCTACTATGTATTCTGCTTCCTTTTTCCTCTCTGTTTCCTCAGGGGGGAGCGCACATACCAACGAAAACATGCTCACAGTGGCTACCACGCATGCGCACATGCTTACACGGACTAGAATCTGCTTATTCAGGTTAAAACGCACGCACACCAACGCAAACAGGTTAATAGATCTTTACACAAGCTCCTACATGCTTACTCTGCCTTACACGCGCGCACTCTGTCTTACTTGCGCTTCCCAAGCACATCTTACTGCACACACAGCAAGAAACTTTGGTGTTGGCCACAGTGTACACCTTCCATTTCTTGACTTTTCCATGCTTATCTGTTGACACTCCTCTTTTTATGCTGTGTGATTGACATCTTTCACATACCACTTTGCTCCAATGAGCTTGATTTCTTCCTGACATTCCCACCTGTGATGTCACCTATCTCCTACTCTGTTACTCCCCCTTATCTAACTCTTACACTACACAGAATGTGCTCATTTGCTATGTGACAGTGTGATTCACTATCCTACCACTCATTTACATAGGATTGCCTATTAATGCTTAGTTACATGTCTTACACTCAGCTTCCCCCCTTAGCAACCACTAGACGGTGGCCATATTGTTTTAGGTTTGCTAGTCCCTGCATTGCGAATCCATGCATTACATAAATCCCACATTTGTGGGTTTCAAACCTTTATTTTTATGTATTTAGTAGCCCATTTCTTGAGGGCTGCACTGCGTTTAAACATCGCCGATCGACATAAAAAAAAAATTTATTTTATTTCATGTTTGCATTGGGTTACTGTGCCAATGGCCACATATTTGGCCATTGGCATGCTGACTGCAACATATGCACACTTTATTTGGAGCTGTCATGGCTCCTTTGTGTTATTTGCAGTAACGTACTCAGTTGTCAACTGAGTACATTTCTGCACCTAACACGACTCTTACACGGGCTGGTTTCAGTTGGATCGCTAATCTACCTCATTTGCATGCCTTTCGCTGCAAGTGAGGTGATTAGCATATCCGCCCTGCCCGTAAAGAGTCGTTAGCTGGTCTCTTACACGGGATTTCGGGCTGTTCCTGGATCGCGATGGCTGCATGGAGTCTTACACGACTCTTAGACTCCGTGCAAGCCATCGTGAATCCTGCCCTAAGACATCTGCTAAACAAAGCAATGCAATCTCACAATGAAAACAGACTTAGCATTGAAACTTTTCTGCCCTTGAAACTCACATTCAATGAAACAGCACTGAAACCCACATTCAAATAAAATACATTTTGCCAGTGGCAGATAAAGATTAACTTTGGGCTGTTTTCAAATCATAGGCCCCTTGCACATGAAACATACATGTGCTCTTTGATACACCTTCCTGATTGTACTAAATTATATTCCTTGTACAATACAGTACAGTTGTTAGACGGCATTTTAAATTTGTTTTGAACATTTTTCCAGTAAACAATGAAACAAAATGCATGCACCAATGACAAAACTACCCAATTCAGAACATTTCCATCATAAAAGTCTACTCAACCTTCTACAGTCCACCAGTATCAGTAAATATGCACAATCTCTGAAGTAGTAAAAGTCATCTAAATAATTCCACATTAAAGAAAATCTGTAACAATGAAGAGGTTGCTGCTAGCAAACAACTTTATATGTCATTGTTTATTCATCTACAAATAAAGTGCCTGTTGCCCTTGAGGAATAAATTGCCTATGTTGCATGCATTAAAAAAATGATAAGCTAGTAATACCGCAATAGGGACTGTATGGCAAACTGATAATAGGCTCATAGTTACTACTCTAGGAATCTTTGCCAAAAAGGACTGCAGCATCCACCCACTTTACAACACAGTACAGTATCAGCAATGCATCTATCTACTGTGGGAGCCTTCTGCATCAAAAGCAAGTACACTACCTGTTGTTCTATTAACAATGCAAGCAGACTCACAATAAGCAGTACTAAAGTTTTGTTCCCCTGCAGCTCTCAGCTCCTTGTAAAATCTACCCGACATGCAGTTGTATCTCTGAACTTTGCAGCACAAGAAATCTGGATAAAGCCAACATTTATTGGGGGGGACAAAAGCCCAAAAACCAGGGACACATTTTAAACATTGCTTGTATAATGTTGGAAAGTTGCTAGAATAAAATGCTGTGTTACCACCATACATTTCACTGCCACGTCTTTAACCCAGGGGACCCTGTGCAAAATAGTCAGAGAAACATACCACCATGCCAAATCAGCTGTTTTGTGAAAGACAGGAAGACAAACTTAAATGGCTACCATTTAGTGAATTCAGTTCTCACCATAGCTGTCAACCTCTTGGCACAAAACACCTGAACAAAGCCAATAATGGGGGAATACAGCCCCCAAACATATTCAGTGAATTCAGTTCCCACTATAGCTCTCAACCTCTTAGCAAAAAAACATGTGGACAAAGCTAGTAATGGGGGGAATACAGTCCCCAAACATTCAATGAATTCAGTTCTCACTACAGATAACTCTCAACCTTAGCACAAAATACCTGGGCGAAGCCAATAATGGGGGAATACAGTCCCAAACATAGGGACAAATTTCAAATATCCATGTTATAAACTTCGACAACTGCTAGAATAAACAGTTGTGTGTTACTATGTACTTTCTGAAGAATATGAAGTCTGAAATTCAAATGCCTGTTATTTTTAAACATTTAACCAAGAAACTAGTCTGACTTGGAACAAAAGGCCACTTTCAGCAGAGCAGGGAGAAATGCCAGACACATCTTTGTAAGATGGGAGGACATGCAGACACCACACAGAAGGCACCCCAGCCAAGAATCAAACCAGAGAACCTGTAGCTGTTAGGCAGCAATGCTACCAGTGCACCACTGCACTACAGACTTTTGCAAGGAAAAATGTAGATACTGATACAGAAACCACAGATTTTATGAGGAACAGAACAAATACGAGGCAAAAAATCTGCAATTTGTTTTAGAAATGGTGGTGGATAGGGAATTCAGGTCCTTGCCACCTGCATCCAAGGTACAGGGTTCAAGCCTGAGTATCTCTGCCCACCACCATTTGTTCTCTCTAGCCATCAGTATATAGTAACTGAGGCATTACACACACACACACACACACACACACACACACACACACACACACACACACACACACACACACACACACACACACACCCTTTGTCCAGCAGTATAAAAGCCCAAAATCCAGCCAATGATATAAAGCCTTCACCTACCAGCCCAAAATGCAGCCAGCAACTGAACAAACACCTACCCGGTTTCACAAAGCAAGCCCACAATCTAAATCCAGACAGTGACTGAACACCTTCCTTAAGCCCTTGTCCAGCAGTAATCCACAAACGAAGCCCGCGCAATGAAAGTCCTGTGAGAGCAGCTCAAGGTTCTGCCTGAAGTTGAAGTAGTCCGGTGCTCCTCTGTTCTGTGCAGTCGTCACCGCACAGATTCCTGGTATCTCACAGCAATGATTGCTGGGTACCTGTTTGTCCATATCCGGACTGCTGATAAAGGCAGTCTGAGTTATCTCGTGTATCTGCGCATGCGCAGAGGAGTCGGGACTCGTGAATTTTTTTTTTCTTCTGTTTTTGTTTTTTTGTTTTACAGATTTTCCTTTTGTTTTTTTCTAGGTGGGAGGGCTGCAGTCCGGCAGTCCAATAGCACGAGCCGCCCCTGAAGTTAGCAGAATCAAACACAGACCTCAACTTGCAACCTTAACTCCCTGAGTTAAACTAGTAGACTTTGCTCCTTAGCAACAGTGTGGGGTCTGATAGAATGTTAGATTTACATGTCACAGCTATCAACAAGGATATTTGCTGTTTAACTAAAAGTTTGTGGATCAGACAGAATGTTAGCTGCCCCTGACATAGATTTGGATAAAAGTATTTACTTTTTAATTACAGTCTACTGTTTTGACAAAATGGCCTCGGTCTGACAAAATGACAGCTTTGGACAATGGCAATTGCTCTAAGGTATAGTTGGATATCCTTGATATAACTTTAGATTATAAATGTTTATTAGTGTTCCCATTCAAACAGTGGTTATGCAGACTTGCTGGAATGAATACTGAAGTAGGAAACAAATCAAAATTGCAATATAAATAAAGGAAATAAAGTTATAAAAGTAGCAACAACAAATGCACTTCAAATGATAAACCGAATGACAGACTTTACAAATTCCCTGTGACCTCCACATAGGTAGAATTTACCAGAAAGTATGGAAAATTCAGAATCATTATCCCAGCTCTGTCTGTGTACCATCTGTCCTTTACTACTTGAATCCTTCAACATTTTTTTCTCTAGCTATTGTAATCTGATACTTCTGCCAGAGCCTGGAAGCTCTTTCTATGTAACATGCTAGCATACAACATAGTCTGCTGCTGGCTGTTCGAAAGAAATCAGACAAGTGATGAGAAATGGGGAGACATGTAAAACAGCAATTACAAAAGAGCAATATCACTTGAATGCAAAGAGTATTTGATATCAAAAAATCAGTAAAACAGGAATTGTTGCAACAGGCAAGGCCCCTACATTCCTAGACATGGGGTTTCCAGCCCAAACATCCAAACTGCATACCTATAGCTATATATATATATATATATATATATATATATATATATATATAAATATATGCATATATATATATATATATATATATATATATATATATATATATATATACACACATATATATATATACACACACACACACACACACACACACACACACACACACAGACACGTCTGCTTCTAAAATTTGAAGTTTCAAAACTTCTAATTTCTTATGGTTGAGACCATAAGATCAAAGTTTTGAAACTTCAAAATATTTATGAAAAAAATAAAAACAAAAAAAAAATGTCTTTACATCTTTGCAAGGGGAGGGGCCTACACCCCCACACCCCCTGCTAATTAAATACACCAACTCCGAGATCACACTACAGTGAAGAAAACAGTAAATATACCATTCAAGCTGTACAGCAATCTCCATTTAAATGGTTCAAAGTTCATCATGCATGCCATCGGTGACCTCTTTGAGGACATCTATCAGCTGTAACAGACATGATGTAGAATTAACAACTCACACAGGTCTGTTGCACACAGCCAAAATATGACTAGTGTATGTGTAGAAGAGGTACATGATCACATGTTGGTCCACCTCATATCTGAGAATGGAGGAGAGTCAAGATGTGCATATACATGCATGCATCAGGTGCTGTCCTCTATAGTCGGATGGATGCATGCTGATTGTACACCTTTGTATGGGAATATAGCCCATGTGGAGGGTGTGTTGAAGTGTGTATTCAACTGTATTAAGAAGGTTTAGGTGCTGAGTCACTCCACAGGCGATCTTTGATGCTGTCATGAGCCACTGTTTCTATGTGATAGACCTGGATGAAGATAAGACAGTGCATATCGCCTATTGTGATCAGGCCTATGGTTTTGACACAATCCCCCACACAGGTATCATTGAGAAACCCTAAAAGCTGGGGATTAACCCTTACATCAGTAGATGGATATTGGCTTACTGACAGAGCACATACTGTGAAAGTTGGTGAATCAACTTGTTACAGCAGACCTCTCACCACTGGCAAACCTCAGGGATCTGTGAACTTGTTTTTTGACTGTTACTCCTTACAGGCTTGGTGGGTAAGACACTGGTGTTGCCATGTGTCATGGGTACTGGGGGGACTGTGTTAGTTGTAGCAGTCTTGTGTTTTTGAGGTCTCTAGTGTTTCATTAAGTTTTTTGAGAGAACCTCCACATATGTACATTTTTGTGTTTGATACATAGTATGTGTATAAGTAGTCGTACTATGTGCATGTTTAGTGGTGGGTGAGCTGAGAACCTCTTCCGTTGTACTGTTTTGAGTGCAAGAGAGTATGGATTCATGATTCTTGTTGAAGATACATCTCTCACACTCTGTACTAGAGTGAGTTATTAGTAGAGGGTTGTCAGTGTATATGAGGCAACTGCTACACTCCCTCAAGAGACCCAAGTAAACAAGTTTGGAAGGAAAAACAAGGGTAGTCCAACTGCCCAGAATGCTAGGTTGAAGACTCTTGTCATTAGAGATGTTTTTTCACAATCTTTTCGGAATTGTTCACAGAGGAGCTCAGAAGTTGCATAGGTCTGCCTGGAGTTTTATTAATTTTTTTTGCTGGTGGTATAACAGGTTACAGCTCATTAGTAGTATTTCTTTGACCAGGAAAGCAGTAAGTATGAGGGCTACACTAGTGTGCTATAGTTGTTTCTAAGGGAAAAATGTTTGAATTTAACTGTCTGGCTTGGGTGAACAATTGCGCTGCAGTGGGCAGCTATGCGCAACGTGCAAACAAGCAGAAACATGCTCAAATGCAAGGCCTAAATACCAGAAGCTAAAAACTTGAACACAATTCTCTCATTAAAGTGCAGATAGGCCCCTTCCAAACCAAGATGGCCTGGAAAATGTGCTCAGAACAAACAACCACTACAAACAGACCAAGATACATTGGACACAGCCAGTAGGCCTACGCCTACCCATTCCAGTGAGCCCTCAGATATTGAACAGGTGGTGGGTGAGGCCATTGATCAGGGAAGTGTGGCTACTGCAGTTTCAGTACCTGCTGACTCTGGATGTAGCCATAGTGTGGGTGAGGTGCCACGCGGGAGGGTTGATGGGGGCCTCGGAGACCTGGTGCAGGTGTCTCTTCCCATTCCACTCACTATATGTTTATGGCCATCATGGAGGTACAGGCATGTTCCCATAGGTGCTGCAGACACATGCTCAAGGTTGTACATGTGGCACAGTTTGACATACATGACTGCCTCCACCATGTTGCCGATTCAATGGATCAGATGAATGATGTTGGAACAAGGGGTGTCTGTAATGGAATGAGCGCCGTCTGTGATGGAACATCTGCTGGGAGAGGAATGACATCCTCATGGGCATAGATCAGCTACATCATCTGCTGTCAGCCAACACAGCCGTGACAAACCCGGACTTGGCAGGCCATGGGGTCATGGTCCTGGGCATCCCCTTGAATGGAGCTCATCCAGCAGACATCAGGCACATTCAGGTAGCAGCACTGCATCTGATCATGGCTGTGGATGAGCCAGTTCTCATTATCGGAGCTGCCCCCTCTACCAAGCACCCCTCACACCTGACTGACATGCCAAGATGTATAGCCAGCACAGAGCTTGGCTGTGTTCATGCAGACACTCACACACCACTTTCACCTGTAGGACACACACATACACACACACACACACACACACACACACACACACACACACACACACACACACACACACACACACACACACACCAGTTACTCATTTTGTCTCACTGGCCATTTGTTGGTTTAACCAAATGCCTGGCTGCTTCTCTTGCTTACTCATACACACTCACTGACCTTTTGTGCCTACTCTTCCTGCCCCCCCACACAACACCCTGCGCAAGTGATAATAACTGTGCCATACCTCTGTTTTCTATCATTTGGATTCAGGGATACATAATGTTTGTGTCTGATGCTCAGGTTGCATAGTTAACTTAGTGCTTAGTATGTCTGCATTTGTGGTGTTGAACTGGTAATTGTGGCTTTGACTTATATTGGCCTTGGAAAGTTAGACAGTTGATAGCATCAAAATTTCACAGCTTTATAGTGAATGATCATGTGAGGGCTGTGAAGTCAGAAATTGCAATGTGTATCACTACTTTCTAACTTCTCTCTTTAATGATTGTCCAGTACAAATGCATGGTGCTAAACTGAGGGTATGCATTGATCACCAATACTTTTGACAGATATGACTGTGTGTGAATCTTTGATGCCTGCGGATTACTACTTAGTAATGGACACATACAAGTCAAATAAGTCTCTGCTGTCATTTGTTAAGGTAATTTCTATACAAATATCCAATCTTTTACTTGTTTACTGGACAATGCAATGAAATACAAAGATATGCCACACATTGATATTATTAAACAATCCACTCCAGTTTCTGGACTTACCTTGTAAATGCAGCAATTGACAGAGTTTTAGTTTAGGGCAGACTCTGTCTGATGCAAGTATTACACAGCCAATAGATGGGGAGGTAAAGATTGTGTGAGTTGCCTGGCATCAATGTTACTATATGTATGTGAGTAGGAGGAAGGTTTTATGCCCCCAGGTGGTGAGTGAGTGTGCTATGCTCTGCCTCTTAGCCAATGAGAGAGCATTCTGAGCATGCCTATGTCCGCCTACATCCACTGCAGCTGGTAGTTTCCCCTCTGAGTCCTCATCTGCCTGTGGCTGTGGTGACCTTGACACTGGTGATAGGATGTGTTTACCCCCTTCCAATTGCTGATCCTGCAGAAGCTGTTTCCTCAGGATGATGTTGTGTTGCATGGCACATTCTGTGAATACTTCTGTACATGTCCGTGGACTGTACTGCAGAGCTCCTCCAGATGCATCTAGGCACCAGAGC
Organism: Protopterus annectens; assembly: GCF_019279795.1. Lineage (NCBI taxonomy): Eukaryota > Metazoa > Chordata > Ceratodontiformes > Protopteridae > Protopterus > Protopterus annectens. Next base: position 629,553,851 of record NC_056726.1, on the reverse strand, counting down.
CATAACTTCAGGAGCCCAAACACACTCTCTATTATATTTCTGTTTTGAGCAAGTGCCTCATTGTGGCATTCTTCTGTGGGTGTGTGTACATTGCTGATGGGTGTCATCAGCCATGGCTCCAGTGCGTAGCCTGCATCCCGCAGTAAATGACCCTGTGGGATATTCTCCCTACCAAACATCTGGTACAGTTGGGAGGTGAGCCAGATAGGTGAGTCGTGGCAACTGATAGGGTTGCCAATACACACATTCAAGATGATTCCCTTGGCATTACACATGAATTGGCAGTTGACAGAGTGGTAGCCCTTTCTGTTTATGTATAGCCTACCCTGTTCCCTGGATGTTGCCTTCATTTCCATATGCATGCAATCTATGGCACCCAGTACTTCAGGATAGTGTGCTAGATGGAAGAACTCCTGCATATTGGACCTCTCTTCAGAACTACAGGGAAAATATATGTGGCCAGTTGCATGTTGGAGCATAGCATTCAGGAATTGGTGCAGGATTCTGGATGCTGATGCCTGGGATGCCCCCAGCATGTCCCCTGTTGGTCTCTGACAGGTACCTGTAGCTAGGATTTTAAGGGCTACACATACCTTTGTCTCCACTGGGATAGGTTCCCCTCAGTTAGCTCTAGCTCTGAGTTGAGGATGGCAGAGATCGCAGTGTTCCTGTAGTGTGTCCCTGTCTACCCTGTAGCTCTCTACAATTTCCACATCATGTAGGTTGTGAAAAGTTAAACAGAGCCTGAAAACTGAAACAAGAAACTCTAACATTCTGTCTGTGCAGACTTCTGCAATCCAAAAGTTTTAAAATCTGCAGGAAAAAACAGCATGTAATCTACATTTATGCTTTACAGCCTGCTGAATAGCTCCACCATACTGAATTGGTTGATTAGCATGCGATTCAGTTGCCTATGCTGTAATTAGCATGTCATGGTGTTTACCATGTTTGCACGGGGCTGCACGCCTCTACACAGTGCATACTGAATCTAAATTTCATTGCTACCATGTGTGCGAAATGGTATAAAAAAAGATCACGTAGGGCTTATTGAATCTACATAGGCAGGGTAAACAGTAAGTGAAGATGACAGTAAAAAGAGCAAAG